>NC_133784.1:19530152-19573185 GCF_003597395.2 Chelonoidis abingdonii
TACATTATTGCCTCATTATTTCGTAGTCCCCAGTGCACTGCTCCAAGATCGATGCTAGCCTCAGACTGGACGCACACCGCATAATGTGCCTAGGTAGGACGCGCACAATCGACTTTTATAATATCTTTTTATAAATCGGTTTAAGCTCATTCGAATTTATCCTGTAGTGTAGACTAGCTATCTATCTATTATCTATTGGTGCCAGAGGCCACAGTGTAGCATGTACCTATTGGATTATAACTGTTGTGCCCATCAATCAGGGCAGATCGCGAGAGGCGTCCTTCCCCAAAGAGAGAGGTTTTTGACAGCCGAGAGGATGAACAAAGGATGTATTCTCCCCATCACAGGGAGACTGAGGCACAGATAATGGCCAAGGCACTCAGTGTCTGTGGCAAAGCCAGGATCAAGTTGGATTTGCGTGACTTCTGGCTAGTGCTGTAACTATTAGGCTAACTCTCTATACTCTGCTATACCTCTCCCTTTCTGCACTCCTTCCTCTCTATTCCCAGTGCAATGTGGTGCATATGGCTGTTTGTGGACAGGGTATAAGCTATGAGATTCTAGCTCAAACCAATGGACCATTGTGGATCAATGGCAGCTCCTCTGATGACATTCCCATTCTTTCCCCCAGCCTCTTCATGATTTCACACCCAAAACCCCCAAGAATCAAACCCCAACAGTGCCCCCTTATTCCCATGGATGACCGATGTCCGATTTTATAGGGACAGTCCCGATTTGGGGCTTTTTCTTATTACCTATTACTCCCTCCCGTCCAATTTTTCACTTGCTGTCTGTCATCTACCAACAGCTGCTCATTGTCTCTTCCTGACTCCCTGACATGCGCCTTGCACGTGGGTGCAAAGAACTCGGTAGTTATGAAGCTTGACTGTGGCAGTCCCTCATCAACTGGTTCGGGTCATGCAGTATGCGGCTGTCTTTTGCGGCCTGTTGTCTTTGTTCAGGGCAGATGTGAGCTCATCGAGCAGAGTCTGTTCATACAGTGCTAGCACAAGGGTTCTGAATAATAATAAACATCCAGTCATCAGAGCTGGATGATTGCAGGCCTTGGATTTAATAGCTTAGACCGGCTTAAATCTACCAGGACGCTTACCTGCTGCTCTGTCTCTGCCTGCTGGGAGTCTGCAAAGGCAGTAAGATTCAGAGAGGGTCAATCTAATTTATCATTAGTAGTTTCTGTTGGGCATTCCTGGATAAGCCTGTTACATTTCGCAGTTGCAGTGATTAGGGAGGAGCGAATAACTCACAAGCGCCCGCCCCACCACGGAGCAGTGAGCCATTCCTGCCACCCCTAGCAGTGCTGGCTAGGACATGATGGGGCGATGTGTCACCTGAACGTGAATTAGCAGCTGTGGTGGGTGAGAGGGCAGACCTGGCTCGCAATGGGAATGCTGGGCGCTGAGCTGCAGGACATGCAGAAATCCGCTCGCTGAAGAAGAGTCTGGTGGCTCCAGGGATGCTGAATTTTTTCGCCGAGTGCGGCAGTGCGTGTTGGTCCCCTGTGAGCGAATGTCTATCAGTCAGGAGAAAAAGGGCATTGGGATCGCCGCTAGCACCTCTCTCGCCTAGCCTCACTGACACCTGGTGCAGAAACGCATAGAGCCGCAGCCAGGTGCTCTATGTATGTTACAGGTCCCATAGCTGAAAGAGGGTAGGCTTCCTGCCCTGCCTTCCTGACAGGGTCTGCTGGGGCTGGAGAGTTCTGTGTAGCAAGGAAGCAGACCCTGAAGGGGAATGTATCTCAACAGGCAGTGCAGGAAGTTTGCGCCTAGAGAAACATTCACCTTGTCCCCGCCCTCCATCCTGTGCGCTCCCGCCCCCCCCGAGTGCCCACCCATGGTGGGTAGCTACTGTAAAATAATGAGGCCAATAATGTCGATTTGCGTCCACACTAACCCTAATCCGATATAGTAATATCGATTTTAGCATTACTCCTCTCGTTTTGTAGGAGTACAGAAATCGATTTAAAGAGCCCTTTAAATCGATATAAAGAGCAGTGTAGTGTGGACGGGTGCAGCGTTAAATCGATTTAATGCTGTTAAAATTGGTTTAACAGCGTAGTGTAGACCAGGCCATAGATAGATAGATAGATATTACTGTGGTAATTTGAGGCTGGATCCAACATTAGCCGAGGGTGAGTCACTCCAACAGCCCAGTCTCTTTCAAGCCCCTTTCTTCCAAAACCCAATGTGTAATAATCCTCGCAATCGGCGCATACGTTTCGCAAATTGACGCATTCTAAAACTATGTATAGATCTCAGGAGCCAGCAAAGAGGTCGTCACTTCCTCTCCAGCTGTAATAATACCGCAGCGGAAGACAGGGAGGGGGAGCAGCCTGCAAAGGTATTTTCTGTGCAATCCCTTTGAATTGCACGAGAGAGATCGGAAGAGGCCAGGCAGAGGAGCTGGTTAATGATTTTTGGCTGTGGAGGGTAAGAGCTAAATGCTGGTTGATTTCACTTTAACCTTGAATAGCGGCAGGCAACTGATCAAGTCTGGTTCCATTCTGGAGGCAGGCTGGGGCAGAGACATCCCAACTGGCTCATACCAAGAGATTCCTGAAGTTCCACTTCTCCTTCTAAACACAGCCCCAGACTAGGATATTTCCTACCAGATGGATGCAGCCGCCCACTTCCAGAGGGAAGGTCCTGACCCGGGACACCCTACCTGTTCCCAAAAGGGTGCTGCAAAGTATGGCCAATGAAGCATTCGAGGTTGGGAGCATAGCACCAGATTTTGTCCCAGTCCTGGCTCCCCTGGACCAAAACCTCCTCTGCCCCTCATGCATTTCCTAGCATGAGCATGGAAGATCCTTCAGGGAAAGCTCCAGAAACAGCTTCTTCGCTCTTCCTGGGGAAGATCCCAGCAGCCCAGGTAAAACCTTCCTGATGGGATGGCACAGGCTCCTGCCAGGAGGCAGAGCACATTGCTTGCATGCATCAGAGCTCTCAGCAGTAGCCCGCCCAGAGGCCTTCAGTGCTCCGGTTGTGGGAGGCTGGAGCAGGGGGAGTGGAGAGGCTCTATTGCATATGGGCCAGCCCAAGGGGAAGGAGCTCAGGGGAATTCCTGGATCTACCTGCAGCAGATTCAGGGTGCAGGCCCAGGGTGAAAGTCTGAGCTAGGCTCCTGTGGAATAAACTCCAGGGACCATTCCAGGAGAAGTGCCTGACCTGGGTTTCCATGTTGCTAGGGAATGGACTCCAGCCCAGCTGGCTTGAGAGCTGGAGCAGGATACAGTCCACACCCAGCTTGTCAGGAGTGCCCTGCTGGGGGGTGATGGTAGGGCAAGGGAAGGGCAGGGCTGCTTGGGTGATGTTGTGGCTAACAGGAAAATTCAGGCTGGAGGGGTGCCAGGGGCAGTCAGCTACAGGGAGGGCAGATGTGGCTCTGAGATCAGCTGTAGATAAGAGTGTTCACGTCATGGGATGTGGTAGCTACCTAGTCCCAGGGGACCTGGCCTTGACGGGATGTGCTGGAAAACACGCCCAGCAGAACCAAGAGCATCCCAGCAGCTCCCAGGCTGTGGCAGTGGGCACATCTACACAGCAAAACAGCCCCGTGGTACCAAGCATCAGAGTCCGGGGCAGTTGGCCCAGACTGGGGCTGCAGGGCTAGAAATAGCAGTGGAGATGTTGCTGCTCAGGCTGGAGCCTGGGCTCCAAAACCCAGCGAGTGACCCAGTCATGAGACTTGTTGCTGCAGTGGGGATTTGAAGCGTAGCCGTGCCCAGCGACGACAACTCACTTCAGACAGTGGCTCCAGCACATCTAGCAAGAGTCACTGGCCAGCACGCCCCCTTCAATGGCCCTTTGACAGGCATAGCGAGTCCGACTCACCAATGCACAGTCCCTGTGTGACTGCTCTGCCTGTGCACAGGCTGGTGGAGCTAATCCCTGGGGAATTCAGCTGGCCTGGAGGAAGGTCAGGAGCCAGGGCCTGAGCAGAGCCAGGCTTGGGGCAACCTAAGAAGCACTGTTGGGCTAGAGGAGGTTTCCTGTTTGATTTTGCCCCCTGAATGGTCAGGAGAGTCAGCAGCCTGGTTCTATAGCTCAGCAGCTGCTCAAACCATTTGCCCAGGGCTGCGATATCGTCTGCTCCTGCCTTGTTCCAGCCCTGCTCTCAGCTTGTTCCCAGCTCTGCTCTTGCCTCACCTCACTTCAGATAACCCAGCTCTGACTCCTGACTTCAGCTCTGACCCTCTGCTCTGGCATCTCGCCTCTGTACTGGCTCTGACCCTGGCTACCAACTCCTTCTCTAATCACTAGGCTTGGCTGCACACAGGCTGATCCCTGACAAGGCAGTCCCTGTGTAGCATAGAGCCAGCGCAACAGCTTGATAGCAGTATTCATAGTGTAGGGGGTTGTGGCCAGGAGCAAAGGGGCCAATGGGAGAACTGCTGTACTCTGGTTATTCATGGCTAGTGTGGCGGCCGCTTGTTCCCACAGAGAGCTGGTGCAGATTACAGTCACCCTGAAGCTGCTCTATGTTGCGCTGGAGCTGAAGAGTACCAGAGAAGGTGGAGCACAGTCCCCATTCCCACCCCCGCCCCTCCCACTCTTTGCACCAGATGTTGCTTCGCTGCACCCCAAAACTGATCCCCAATGCTCTAAGCACCACTGCTTTGGGCATCCCCTGTCCCCATCCACACTGAGGGTCAGGCCTTAGGAACCATAGCTGAGGCCTAGGAAAAATAAGGCCTAGTGGAACAATCATCTGAGGAGGGAGATAAGAGAAGTTTCCATCAGAGACCTCAGGGGTGTTATAAAGAGAGCAGGGACCAGTTAATCTCATTAGTGAATTAGGACAGGAAACAGTGGGTTTAAGATGCAGCAGGGGAAATGTAGGTTAAATAGGAGGATGATTTATAGTGATCCACACTCGGGAACAAACCATTCCAGTCGGATACCACCAAACCCTAGGTTAGCCATGCGGCCGGAGCCTGAAGAGCAATCTGGCTAATAAAACCTGCCAGACAATTTCCCTTCTCTCAGGCTGAACGATTAAACAATGTTAGGAGTTCAGTGGGATGCCATTAATTCTGCAACCCACTCTAACGCACTAGAGCAGTCTAAGAGCTGGGGACTGTAAGGTCTTTAGCTGCTGCAGGGAGATACGGTGGTTTAAAGTTTAAGTCAGTTTAATGCCCTGTTGCAGTTCAAGAGTTTAAGCCATTCGAGATTTGAGGTGGTTTAAAGTGGCTCGCGACTTAACGTGGTTTAAAAGCTTATGGAGCAAAGCCATTTTAAGGAATTATGATCCATTAAGCCTTCCACAATCAATCGATTTGTAAAGATCCATTTAACAAAGCAGTGGACGGGGAGCCCTGAGATCTGGGTTTAAGTCTTGGCTCTGCTACCGATTTTCTGGCTAGCCCTGTGCAAGTCACTTTAACCACAGTGTGCCTTAGTCTCCCCATCTGGACAGTGGCACTTGCCTATCACATTAGAGCTGCAGCATGGGATTGTGGATGATAGAATCATCTGAAATCATTGAAGGGTAGTGGGACAGAAGTGACTCAGGAGGGCATCATGGACTTCAAAGTAGGATCACTTAATCTTAAATACACAGACAATACATACATATACAATAAGTCAGGTTGACTTACAAACAGTTGAAATTGAAAAATTCAGGCAAGATCTGTTCAGACCCTTCCTCCTTCTAAAGGCCAACTCCCCAAGACTAGAGTGCTCCCGCCTGTATTTCAGGCCAAGCTTGAGATCACAAAGGTGTGAAAATACTAACTTCCTCTCCACATTGACTTTATAGTCCTTTGGCTCCTCCCAAATTGATTTCAGCCAATCAGAACTTTGCTAGATGGAAGGGGTGTGTGATGCTCTGTACTTCAGGGGGACACCCTACATCCCCATTGTGACAAAGTTTCTCCTCTACCTTGGTGGGTCCTGCGCTTATTGCCAGATTTACTCACCTCAGTGATCTTCCCTACAGTCTGGGTCAACTCCTCCTGTGTCTGATCAGGAGTTGGGAGGTTTGGGGGGAACCCAGGCCCACGCTCTACTCCGGGTTCCAGCCCAGGGCCCTGTAGATTGCAGCTGTCTATAGTACCTCCTGTAACAGTTGCATGACAGCTACAACTCGGGAGTGCATAGAAAAAAAGGTGAGGGAAAGTGCAACCAGAAACGCAAGAAGATATTCAGGAGGAGCGGAACAGGGTGGCACCTGAAAGTAAAGTGTCAGGTCTCGCTTCTCGCCACAGAAAGGTTGGGTGTGGGGACGGGACAGTGTTGGGACAGGGTGAACCGCGCCAAGTACACGCCCGTGCTATGGCCCATGAAGGAGCGACGCAACGACATCCCAGCGGCCGCGGACCAGGGCAGAGTACAAGCTGCCCACCGGGGCTTCTACCTCTCGAGAGAGGTGGCAGGAGTCCCGCCATTTGGTATCGGGGCGGGACGCGAGGGTGAGGTGTGAGGGTGTGGGCACGAGTGTGTACAGAGTTTCCATGGCGTGTCTGGAAGACAGAACCGGCTGCACATCATGCAGCGGCTTGCAGTGAAAGAGTGAGGGGCCGATTGGGTCCACGGGGCAGGGGCCCTGATAAAATGTCACGGGGCCGGGGAGGGGGCGGGGCGGCCCCTTCGAGGACCCGGTCCGAGGTAAGCCGGCAGCAGGCAGCAAGCGGCCCTCACACCCTGAGTACGCGCCAGGGAGATATGAGGTTGGAAGCCCACGCGCCGGGCGATGCGGCCGGGATCCAGCCAATCTCCCCGGTTTGTAGTCCAGGAGGTCTCCGACCGGTGACTCCGCGCAAGACAGCTCTGGCCACCCCGGGGACTCCGCCCTGTACATGAACGCTGGATGGTAGCAGGGGCTCGCAAAGGAGTCGGCCCCCCATGGTGGCCGCCACGGACCTGGTCGTGGAAAAGAGCTCCAGGTCCGACGGAGGTCGGTAGAAGACCGGCAGCCGGAGAGGTCTCGCGGAAGACTCTGGTGGAGGTAAAAGAGCTGCGGTCGTCGGAGCCCTCTGGAAGGCGGCGAGAAGGCGTGCGCCAGTCGCTCCACGCGCTAACTGCACCATACAGGAGCCTCTGCAGGGCTGGAGGCGGAAGACACGGACCTGAGTGCGTAGGCACTCAGGCCCTGCCCCCCTTCCCCAGGGCAGGTGGAGGACCCCTGCAGAACCCAGTGCATCCCTTGGTCAAAAGAACCCCAGAATCACCGTCCGGAGGTTGGCCAGGAAATCCGGGGCCGGGACCAGGGGTTGAGCCGGTACCAGAGCATGGACAGGACCAGTTGATTAAGCACCAGTCCGCCCCAAAGGGAAGGGCACTGGAGTTAGTCCTGTCATTCCGGAGCCGCTTCGTCACCCTGCCCTCAAACGTGCCAGTTCTCCGGCGGAGACGGATGCGTGGAGAAAGGTAAACGCCGAAGAGAGCGGACCCCTGCTCCACCGATGCCTGAACGCGCGGGTGGGAGGGAGCTCGCCTGCCACCCGTCCCCGACACCAGGCCAGAGCTCTTGACCCAGTTACCCAGCGGAGGAGGCCGCCGAGACACAGCCTGGCAAGCCGCTCCCCCGCGCCAAGCCGCCGCGGGTCTGGACCACGAGGAGCACATCGTCAGCGTGAACGCCGACAGCGACCAGCCGCAGCTCCGGCTCCTGAAGCACCAACCCCGTCGACCTCTCGCGGAGGAGATGAGGAAGGGCTCGATCGCCAGGGCGTACAGCGGCCTGAGAGGGGCACCTGCCTGCCGCATCTCCCGCCGAAGCTGACCGGCTCGTCAGCGGTCCATTGAGCCTGACCAGACACTCTGCAGAAGCTTACAGCACCTGGAGAAAACCCACAAACGGGTCCGAAGCCGAACGCTCGCGAGTACACAGAGATACCCTGATCCTCCTGTTCGAACGCTTCTCCTGATCCAGGACAAGAGGACGAACGACAGACATCCCTACACCCTAATTCCAGAAGGTCCCGGACCAGATACAAGTTATCAAAGATTGCGGCCGGGACGGTGTAGGTCTGGCTGGATGGACCACGTCCGGCACGCACGGACCTAGCCGCCAGCGAGATGGCCCTGCAATTGATTTTGTAGCCGTGCTGAGGAGCGAGATGGGACGCCAATTCCGTAGTGCGGAGGCCCCCCCCTCTTCGGCAATAAGGCGAGCACGGCTCGCCTGCACGAGAGAGGGAGGACCCCGCTCTGCAAAGACTCGGCCAGACGGTGACCAGGTCTGGCCGGAAACGTCCCAGACACGCGGTAGAACTCCACGGTCAGCCCGTCCATGCCGGAGATTTATTGGTGGGCATGCGACGGAGGGCTTCCGAGAACTCGGCCAGAGTGAGAGGCAGCTCTAGCCGGTCCCGGTCGCCCGTGCGACCGTCGGGAAGCCCGTCCCCAGAGGACTCTGCAAGCGTTAGGATCGGTCGGATCGGGGGAAAAGGGCCGCGTAGAAGGCCCTGGCCCTCCCGCACATCTCCGCCGGGTCCGTGAGGGGGGTGCCGTCCTCCGCCAGGAGGCAGGTGACGTGTTTTTGGCCCCCTCTCCTTTTCTCCAGGGCGTAGAAGAAGCGGGAGCCGCGGTCCATCTCTCCGAAGGAGAGGCGGATGCGGGATCGAACAAAAGCTCCCCGGGCCCGATGGTCCTCGAGGGCTCGAAGCTCCTCCCGCTTCTCCCGGGCACGCTCCGCAGAGGGATGGATCCTCGGGGCTGGCGGCCAGACGCCTCTCCAGCTCCAAGACCTCCCGCTCCAGCTGCTCTCTATGGCCCCCAAGCATCCCTCCGCCGGCTGGCGCCCCGGGTGTAGTCACGGCAGAAGAGCGGCGGGCGCGCACCTTCCCCAGATCCCACCACCGCCGCGCGCCGAGGAAAAGGCGCGCCGCTGCCCTCGCCAGGCCAGCCAGAAAACTCCCGGAAGGACGCCACGAAGCCCGCATCCTCCAGCAAAACTATTATTAAAGTGCCAATAGGCCGGCCCCGGCCTCTCCGCGCAGAGAGAGGCTTTTCACGACCAGGCAAGATGGCGAATCCGAAAAGGGGCGGCCGAACGCGGAGAGAGTGGGCCCGGAAAAGGTGGAAACGAGACCTAGATAAATGCGGTCCAGCCGGGAGCGGCACGACCGAGTGGGCCTCCCACCCGACCCCAGGTGAACGACGAAACGTCGGGACTAGCTGGGCAGCTGGTGGTCGAAAGGTGGGAACGCCAGCCAGCGTCGCCCAGGGAAAGTGGCGTTGGACAATCTCCGGAGGACGGTGCGGCCGGAGCGAGCCGGTCCCCGAGCGGTCCCGTTCCTGTAAGGGTGGTACGCGTGAAATCCAGACTCGCCAGGACCCGTATGGCACCCGAGGACGTCAGCTCTCGGTGAGCCGAGGAACGGACGCCCGCTGAAGACGGAAACGCAACCTCTTCCGGGCGCCGATGGTCGGGGCATAAGCATTACGAATTACGGTACCGCCTCCATGGCTGGACCCGAGAGTGCAGGCAGGGCCAGGCACATGCTCAGGACCCGAGCAAGTCGGGCCGTAGGGGGGGGGACTTTGCCGAAGCCGGGCACTCCGGTCCGGTAGAAGGCAAACTCGAGGTCTGGTCGCTGAGAACAGTGCCTGCCCGCCGAATTGCAGCGGCGTCTGTAGGGTATCCTTCCGGACCCCACTCACCGCCAGCTAGCTTCAGCCGGCGGCGATCCGTATGGGTCTCCTGGCAGGAAAATCGACAGCGTAACCTCCCTCGGGCTGGGTAGGAGAGCACCTGGTCCTGGCGGACTGAAGCCATGCCCCATCGCCCCGGGTGTTTAACGTTGCAAAGATGATCGGGTGCCATGAGGAGGGCTGGGGGGATCCTCGCCAGCAGACACGCCCACAGCCTCGTAGCCAGGACCGCGCAGCAATCCGTGCCGCTACCGTAGGTGACTGCGAGTCACGGAAGAGTGGACCTGTGGGCGCACCACCTTCCCCCTCCCCCTGGACTGGCCCCTTTCCTTTTTTGTCCGCCCCACCTATTTCCCCTCTGTGGCCCTGCTGTTAGTTTGTTACGGGCCCCGCCCTGCAGCTATCCCCGTGGTCCCTCTGCCCCATTCCCAGCTAGCCCTTCTCCCCCCACCCTGTGCTCCCCCTGCCCTGATTGGTCCCTCCCCTTTGTGCGCCCACGCCCCCCCCCCCCACGCGCTTGTGCCCTTCCCCATTTGAGTTTTCCCCTTGTTCACTGCACCCCGCCCATCTGCCATTGTCCCCCCTGATCCCCCAGTGCAACTGGAGGAGCCGGAACTCCCCTCTGCGTCGGTGTCCTGTCACCCTTCCACCCCTAGGGTCCTTGGACCCTTGCTCCCCTGGGCCTGCACCCCTTTAGCCTTCCCTTTCTGGCACCCTCCTCCCCTGCCTGCAGCCTAGCGGGGAGGGGTGGTCGCCTCCTCTCCTTCCCCTCCCCTCGCTGTTTGTCCCCCTCCCCGCTCTCGTTATGGCGGGGGACGCGGCGGGGGAGGCCCCACGCGATGCTCCCACTGCCCCTCCTCCCACCTGCCCCCCATGTGTCCACTGCCCTAGCCTCCACCTCAACCGCCGCTGCCGCTCCACCTACCACCGCCCCTGCTGGGGCACTGCGGCAGCGGCGAGTACCGGGGAGACCTCCGCTGCTGCCACGTCCCTCCCCCCTTCCGATTCGGGGGGAGCTCCCCCAGCCGGTGGGAAGGGTCGGAGTGGCGGTGGGAAGAAGGGTAAGGGCCCCGCTGCTAAAAGGCCAGGCCCTCCATGGCGGAACCTGCCCCCACTGCCGCAGCCCCGCTCCGGCTGCGGCATCCCTCCCCGCTATTCCCTCCACCAGCTCTGCGGGTGTCCCTCCCCCGGCCCCCAAGGCATACGCCCAGGTGGCGGCGGCCCCCCGCCTGCCACCGCTCCTCCGACCACCGCTTCCACCACCATCTACAGCGGCCGGGGACCCTTTCCCACCTTGACCAGGAAGCACGGCGTCCGTTGCCTCCTTGGTGCCCGCCTCGCCCCACGTGGAGACCTACGTGCGGGCGTTGGCGAGGGGTGGTGGGGCCCACGGCCATCGTGGCGGCCTCCAAAATGTACGGGAAGGTGGTCTTCTTCCTCGCATCGGAGGCCGCCGCACAGGAGGCGGTAGAGAGGGGCCTAGCGGTAGGGGGCGTGTTCGTCCCCCTGGAGCCGTTGGAAGACCTGGGGGTCCGCTTGGTCCTGACCTCCGTCCCTCCTTTCCTGCCCAATGCCGCCGCCTGTTGCCCGCCCTTTCTGCCCTGGGGCGCCCCATCTCCGTCATCAGCCCTCTCCCCTTGGGCTGCAAGGACCCCGCCCTCCGTCACGTCCTCTCGTTCCGCCGGCAAGTGCAGCTTCAACTGCCGCCGGCGGCGCGTGGCGGGGAGGCGCTCGAGGGGTCCTTTCTGGTCCCCTACCAGGGGGCCCACTACCGGGTGCACTACTCGACGGGGAGGCCCGGTGCTACCTCTGCCGGGCGATGGGGCACATCCGGAGGGATTGCCCCTTGGCCCAGCACGGAGGAGCGTCCGGGACCCCTGAGCCCCGGCACGGTGCCGGCCCTGTCATCGCCGGCACCCCTGGCCGCCAGGCACCCCGAAGCTGCCCCTCCTCCTCCTTCTCGGTCCATCGCTGTAGAGGAGGGTGCAGCGGGGATACCGCCGGGCGTGGGAGAGGGCTTGTCCCAGGGGAATCTTCCCTCACTTCTGCCGTCCCACCACTGCCTCCTGGAGTCCCTGAGCCATTGCCCTTGCCCCCCGATCCGACCCCTGTTAGCCAGCCCCCGGATGATGCCATGGAGGGCTGGTCCTTAGTGCAGGGGAAGCGGGGCAAGCGGAAGGCTCGAGTCTCGTTAAACCCTGCAGATTCGGAGGCCCCCCGGAAGAGCAGGAAAGGGGGGCGCCGATGACGAGCCTTCCGCCTTGCCCCCTGATGACTCCCACTTTGTGGTGCCGGCTGGGGACATCGTGGCAGCACCGGAGGGTAACGCCGCCCCTCCTCCGGGGGTCCCTTCCCGTGGAAGCCCCCCAAGGGAGCCTCTCTCACCCCCCTCCCACTCAACGTCTCTGCGAGTGCCGAGGTGGGTGTCACCTCGGGTGCTAGCGAGGAGGAGGGCCCTGGGGTGGTGGAGGGCGATCTCCCTTCCATCTTTGAGGAGATCGAGGCCCTGGGTCTGACCCCAGTCACGCAGGGGGAGGACGACCCTCTGCCAGCGGGCCTCGATCTGGGCGACCTCACCCCGGTCCCCCTGTCCCCGAGTTCCTTTCCCCTTACCGCTACTTCTGCTCCCACCTCTGAGGGTCCCCTGGATTCCTCCATCGACCCGGCTGCGGGTGGCCCTCTGTTGCTGGCCGCCGAGCCCATTAAGGCGACGGCCAGTGCCCCGCTGCCGGGACCCGGTTCTAGAGCCAGCGCAACAGCTTGATAGCAGTATTCATAGTGTAGGGGGTTGGCCAGGAGCAAAGGGGCCAATGGGTAGAACTCGCTGTACTCTTGGTTATTTCATGGCTAGTGTGAGCGGTCCGCTTGTCTTGCCACAGCAAGAGCTGGTGCAGAATTACAGTCACCCTGAGCTGCTTCTTGTTGCGCTGGAGTGGAAGGGTACCAGCGAGGTGGAGAGCACAGTCCACCCTTCACCGCCGCCCCTCCCATCTTTGCACCAGATGGTTCTTCGCTGCACCCAAAACTTGATCCCCAATGCTTAAGCACCATCTGCTTTGGCTCCCGTGTCCCATCCACACTGAGGGTCAGGCTTAAGGACCATTAGCTGAGGCCTAGAAAATAGGCTAGTGGACAATATCTGATGAGGGAGCTTAAGAGAAGTTTCCATCAGAGACCTCAGGGGGGTGTTATACAGAGAGCAGGACGTTATATCTCTAGTGAATTGTACAGACAGTTTAGATTAGTGCAGCAGGGGAATGTAGGGGTTAAATAGGAGTAGATTTATAGTGATCCACGACCTGTGGAACGACATTCAGTCGGATACACCCAACCCTAAGGTTAGCCATGCGGCGGAGCCTGAAGCGCATCCTGGCTAATAATAACCTGCCGACAAATTTCCCTTCTCTCTAGGCTAGAACGATTAACAATGTTAGGAGTTCAGTGGGATGCCATTACTTCTGCACCCACTCTTAACGCACTAGAGCAGTCTAGAGCTGGGACTGTAATTTGTCTTTAGCTGCTGCAGGAGATCGGTGGTTTAGTTTTAAGTCAGTTGTAATGCCCTGTTTGCAGTTCAAGCGTTAGCCATTGAGTCTTGAGGTGGTTTAAAAGTGGCTCGCGACTTAACGTGGTTTAAAAGCTTATGGCAAGAAGCCCTTTTAAGGCTTAATGATCCATTACGCTTCCACAATTCATGATTGTAAGATACATTCCAAAGCAAGTGACGCGGGGCCGCTGAGATCTGGGTTTAAGTTCTTTGGCTTGCTACGATTTTCTTGGCTAGCCCTGTGGCAAGTCACTTTCCACCAGTGTGCCTTAGTCTTCCATCTGGACGGGCACTTGCCTATCCTTGAGCTGCGCATGGTTGTGGGATGCTAGAATTCATCTTGAATCATTGAAGGGTAGTAATAGTGGACAGAAAGTGACTCAGGATGGCCTCAATGGACTTCAAAGTAGGTCACTTAATCTTAAATCCCAGAACAATAATACATATACATAAGTATCAGGTTGACTTTACCAACAGTTGTGAAAATTGAGAAAAATTCAGGCAAGCATCTGTTCAGCACCTTCCTTTCCTTCTAAAGGCCATCCCCAAGAACTTAGAGTGCTCCCGCCTGAATGTTCAGGACCAAGCTTTGAGATCACAACGGTTGACATACTAATTCCTCTTCCACCTTGACTTTATAGTCCATTTGGCTCTCCCATTGATTTCAGCCAATCAGAACTTTCTAGATGGAAGGATGTGTGTGCTCTTGTACTTCAGGAGAGGACACCCTATCATCACCATTGTTGACAAAGTTTCTCCTCTACCTTGGTGGGTCCTTGCGCGTATGCCAGATTTCTCACCTCAGTGATACTTTCCCTACAGTCTGGTGGGTTCAATCTCCTGTGTCTTGATCAAGGCATGTGGGGTTTGGGGGGAACAAGGCCCCGCTTCTACTCCGGGTTCCAGCCCAGGGCCCTGTAGATTGCAGCTGTCTATAGTACCTCCTGTAACAGTTGCTTATTGACCAGCTCACCAACTCTCTGGTGCTATTGCCCCCCCATTTGGGGGGGGGGGGCCCCTCCTCCAAAACCTTTTTCTCCTCACCACAGGACCTTCGTTTGGAGTGTCTTGTAGAGTGTAACTCCTTAGTCCTCCCAGCCGCATCACCTTCTCACTCTCGTCCTTGTGCCTCTTGCTCCCAGCTCCTCACACACCTTCTCTCATCTAGCTCCCCCTCCTCCGAAACTGGAGTGGCTCCCTTTTTCAAACCACGGTGCCCTGATCTAGCTGCCTTGATTTGGCTGCAGTTGTTCTATTCGCTGTCTGCCTTAACTGGTTTCTAGAGTTCTGATTACTCTAGATGGCAGCCGTGCTCTGGTCACTACAGAGCAGAGCTGATTCTCCTAGGAGAGCAGTCGTGGCTCTCCCTTACGACCGCTCTAGCTGTAGAGGGGAGGGAGCGGCTGCTGCTACTTTGCTGTTCCTGCTAGGCACTGGGCCCTCGCTGATGCTGTTATTGCTGCTACTGCTTACTGCTGTTCCTGCTCCTTTGTGCTCCTCTGGCTGGATTTTAGACACCCCACCCACCCTCTTCTGCTATTGCTCACTGGCTGGCTAGTAGATTCCCCCCCCCCCTCAGTTCCTCCTGTCTACTCACTACGCCCTTGAGGGGGGGGGGGCTTGTGGCCTGCTTCCAGAGAGGGCGGAGTGAGGACCCAGGCTCTTGTTGTGAGACGCCATGTGAGCGGAGTCCCTCTCCCTGGGACACCGCCCCCTGGAGTGCTGGGGCTCGCTCGCTGGCGGGTTGGCTTGGGAGCTGTTGTGCCCGAGGAGGAGGTAAGGGAAGGGGACGCCCGTGCTGCGAGACCACGTGAACACTGTGGAGGGGTATTCTGGGACTGAGTCTTTTTCGACTGTGCTTTGTTGGTGGGGGTTTGGCTGTGTCTGTTGGCCCCGGGGGTTCATGGCGGGAGGCCTGCCCCCGGTCATCTTGTTCCTTCGCCCACCACCTCGTTGCCCCCTCCCACCTCGCTGCGCTTGTTTTCCTTTGTTTGGACTCCATTCATCTAGGACTGAGTCTGCTCGCTTGACCCGACACGGCCCACTTCATCTTTTAGGGCCTGCAGCGCAGTTTCGCCACCATTGACTTTTGCGCAGTGCTTGTTGGCGCACAACCGTTCCCGCCGCCTCTGCGTAGCTCCCTATCTTCTTTTGTCTGTCCACCTGTTTTCCTTCTGTGGCCTGCTCGTTCTGCCCCGCCCTGCAGTTTGCCCGTGGTCCTTCTCCCATTCCAGCTCGCCTTCTCCCCCACCCTGCTGCCCCCAGCCTGATTGTCCTCCCCTCCATGGCCTGCCCCCTCCCAAGTAGCCTTAGGCCCTTTCCCCATTTGGTTTTTTTTATTCCCCTATTTCCTTCTTTTCTTCCTCCGTTTGTGGTGAGAATTAGGTGACCAATGGGGAAGGCACAGCGCATGGGAGGGGGCATGGCGCTGAGGGGAGGGACCAATCAGGGTAGGGGAGCACAGGGGGGGATAGGGCGAGCTGGGATGCGGTGGTAGAGGGACCCGAGGCCACTTGCAGGGCTGGGGTCGAACTCAGGCCACGGGGTACCGGTGGGACAGACAAAAGGATTAGGGGCTTAGTCCAGGGCGGGGGGAGGTGGTGCGCCCACAGCCCCTTGCGAAAGTCAATGGTGTGCTGGCTGCTGCGGCTAACAGATGGAAGTGGCGTTGGTGGGTCAAGCGGCGCTCGTCTAGAGGACGGGGTCCAAGCAGAGGAAACAGCCAGCGGAGGTGGTGGAGGGGCAACTATTGGTGGTGGGGAGCGAAGGGAACACGATGGACCGGAGGGCAGGCTCCACGCCATACCCGGCTTGTCCAACAGACACGTCCAAACCCCTCCACAAGAGCAAGGTCGAAAAAGACTCGCAGGATCCCTCACGTGGTGTTTCAGTGGTCTCCGAGCGGGCGGTCCCCTTCCCCTTACTCTCTCCTCGGGCACCAACAGCCCACGCAACAAGCCCAGCGCCCCAGCAAGCTCCAGGTTGGTGGTTTGGTCTGGTGTTTCCAGGGGGGGACCCGCTTTCAGATGGCGTCCTCGCACAGAGCCTGCTACATCCCCTCCTCTCTGGGAAGCGGCCTCGCCCCCCTCCTCAAGGGCTGTAGGTGGGTAACAGGAGGAACTGAGGGGGGGGGCATTCTACTATCCAGCGTGAAGCAGTAGCGAGAGAGGGGTGGGTGGTGGTGTCTCTCCAGCCAGGGGGAGCGCAGGGCAGGAACAGCAGTAGCAGTAGCAGCAACAGCAGCAGCGAGGCCAGTGCCCAGCAGGAACGCAGCAGCAGCAGCCGTTCTTCCCTCCTTCTTACAGCCGATCGCGGTCGAAGGGGAGCCACTATGGCCCAGGAGGAGGCTTCTGTTCCCGAGTGACGCAGGACAGGGCTGCTCTGAGTAATCAAGAAACCTGCTAGAACAAGTTAAGCAGACAGGCTGCATTATGCACTGCCTGCAGTCCTCAAGCGTCTAATCAAGGCCCTGGTTTAAAAAGGAGCTCCTCCAGCGGGGAGGGGCGCTGCGGAGAGGACTTGTGTGTGAGGAGTGGAGCAAGAGGCACAAGGAGCTGAGGTGCAGACGGTGGTGGCTGCTGGCAGGATAGAGAGTACGTTATTCGACACAAAGGAAGGTCTGTGGTGAGGAGAAAGAAGGTGCTTTGGAGGAGCATGGGGAAGTAGCCCAGAGAGCATCCGTGGCCCCACAAAGTCGCGGGATCTCCTTCTCAACCTCCTCTTGGCCCTGGCCAAACTAGCCATCTACAGCACCAGGGAGAGGAGGTTGGCTGATGGGATTTCTTGCAACTGTGGGGCCTATTTCCGCTCCTCTGTCCGTTCATGCATCCGAGCGGAGTTCCTCTGGGCGGTGTCCACTGGCTCCCTTGATACCTTCGAGGAGCAGTGGGCGTTGTTGTCTGGGGTTCTCTGCTCGGTGTCCCCATCGGGTTCCCTTCGTTTAGCCCTGTGACCTCACTCCCGCTCCTGCTTTTTTTCATTAGTTGTCCCCCGGAATTACTTGGTGTTCTAGACCTGTGGATCCTCCCCTTAGGCTGGGGGGAGGTCCTTTAGAAGTGGGCGAGCTTTGCCTGCCCACCCCTGGGATGCCAAATGGACCAGACTCCTGTACCCCCACTGGCCTGGGTCTGTCACACCATGTTCATTATAAAATGATCGTGTGGTATCCAATGCGAAAGTTTGTCATGCTGGGTGGCTTCGGAAGGCTCATGATGCACTGAGCATGGTTGTTATAGTGATGTTATAGTAATTGTTACAGTAATTTTATAGTAAAGTCATAGGTTATAATTTCATGTATATAGTTATGAGGCTGAACATGTATCCTCATGGCTTAGAACAAGCCCATGCAAAAACCCTCCAAGAGCAGAGAGGCAGTTCACACCTCGTCAGGGCATGGATGGGACAAACCCAGCCCAGCCTCACAGGAACAAAGGACACTGGCCTAGGGAGGAACAAGAGAATCTGTTAGACCCTTGAGGGAGTCACCCCCTTCCTTTGGTCAGTTTGGGACTGCGATGAGGTAATGCTCATCTGACTCTGAAGAGAGGTGGGGCAAAGCCAAGAGGAAAGAAATGACATGATAAAAGGGAGAGATATTTTGACATGCTTCCTCTCTCGTCCACCTACATCTGCAGAAACCACCACCATCAAGCAACTGAAGTGCAGGTCAAAGGGGAGAGCCTGGCTGAAGAGCAACCAGCCAGCCTGTGGTGAGAAGCATCTAAGTTTTTAAGGACATTGAAAATGTTAAGATCAGCTTAGAATGTGTTTTGCTTTTATTTTATTTGACCAAATCTGACTTGTTATGCTTTGACTTATAATCACATAAAATCGATCTTTATACTTAATAAATTCATTTTACCCTGAAGCAGTGTGTTTGGTTTGTCATGTGTCAGAGGCTCCCCTCGAGATAACAAGCCTGGTACATATCAATTTCTTTGTTAAATTGACTAACTCATGCCAGAGGCTGTGTGTGAAAAGCCCAGGAGTGATGGTTCTCACCAGGGCTGCCCAGAGGATTCGGGGGCCTGAGGCAAAGCAATTTCAGGGGCTCCTTTCATAAAAGAAAAGTTGCAATACTATAGAATACTATATTCTTGTGGGGGCCCCTTTGGGGCCCGGGGCCTGGGGCAAATTGCCCCTCTTGCCCAGCCCCTCTGAGCAGCCCTGGTTCTCACAGCAGAGCAGGGTAAGGCTGGCTCCCAGAGTCATGGATTGGGGTGACCTAGCAGATCACCGGTCCAGATAACACCAGAGGGGAACGTCACGGGGGGTTTCAGAAGTTCCCCTCCACATTTTTTTTAAATGTCATTTTGTGCATAGATTGTAAATCTCCTTGAGACAAAGCTATTCGCCTGTCAGAAGGTGTACGCTACACTGGGTCGGCAGAACTCCGACAGTCCTTTGTAACCATAGCCTGAAAGCCAGAGTTCTGCACCACTGCTGTCCGGTCTGTGGACTTTACAAACTCCGCAGTTCGTATGCGCAGGCTTTATAAACGCTACAACAGCTACTGAGAGAGCAACAAACTCAGTGTTCCTAAATGCAAATATTCATAACTCTCGAGTTAATGAGTCAGCCATCTGAAACCAATAAGAGTCCTGTGCATTAACATGCTGTTGAGAGCACATGAATAAAACAACATTTGGAATTTTGATATCAGGCTCCACTGGGGGGGTATGACGTTCCTCTAAGGTTTGGTGTTTAGAGAAGGTTTTAGGGGCTTTGCTTCAAAAGGGAAACATCTCTGAAAAGTCTTGTATCTCAGGAAGCCCCTACATTTCACACAGTTTATTTT
Source organism: Chelonoidis abingdonii (assembly GCF_003597395.2). Classification (NCBI taxonomy): domain Eukaryota; kingdom Metazoa; phylum Chordata; order Testudines; family Testudinidae; genus Chelonoidis; species Chelonoidis abingdonii. The sequence continues at coordinate 19,549,120 of NC_133784.1, forward strand.
CACTCATGATTAGAAGATTTTGTGGGGGTGGGCAGGGGTGGCTCCAGGCACCAGTGCTCCAAGCGCGTGCCTGGGGTGACAAGCCACTGGGGGCGCTCTGCCGGTTGCCGATAGGGCGGCAGAAAGGCTGCCTTTGGCAGCATGCCTGCGGAGGGTCTGCTGGTCCCGCTGCTTCAGCGGACCTTCTGCAGGCACACCTGTGGGAGGTCCGTCGAAGCCATGGGACCAGCGGACCCTTTGTGCTTAGGGCAGCAAAATGTCTAGAGCCACCCCTGTTTGGGGGGTGGGGTCAATTACACAAATTGGCCAACAATTAGAGGCCTGGAGAAAACTTCCTTTTGAAGAGATTGAGACTGATTATCTTTAAGGAGCAATGAGTAAGAAGGGACGTGATAGAGGTATACAGAATAATGCCCAGCCCAGTGAAGAGAGTCTGGATCGACTCTTCATACTGACTCCTCACACAAGAACAAAAGGACCCTCCGTGAAAATGAAATTTCAACTGATAAAAGGAAAGGGCTTTTTCATGCAACACGGTTAAGCTGTGGGACTCCCAGCTACAAGGTGTCATTGAAGTCTAGAGCTTAGCAGGACTCCAAAGATGACTGAAAACACTAAAGCTTCCAGAGTTACAACAGTAAGGATTTAACACAAAACCAAACGTGACTTTTAGATGGACTTTCCATGCCTCCATTCGCCAGGGCCTAAGCCAATGAGGAGGGCCGAGCCATTAGGGAAGGACAAGTCATTGTGGAAGAACAGCCCAGTGATTGCAGGCTAGTCTGAGACTCAGAACACAAGCATTCAAGTCCCTGCCACAGACTTCCTTGCAAGTCACTCAGTCTCCGTGCCTCAATTTCACCATCAATACAACTGAGATAATAGCCTTGCCCGACCTCATGGAGGTGTGAGGATAAATACAGTAATGATTCTGAGAGGCTCAGCTGCTCTGGGTCTGGGGGCCATGTAAGCACCAGACACAGAGAGAACCTCTGACTAATGGGGGATAGGAGGAAAATTTCCTTGGGGTCAGGTTTCTCCGTAGCTGCCTCCTGCAGCGTTTCTTGCATCTGGCATTGGCTATGGTCAGAGACAGAACACCAGAAGGGATGGATTTCAGGTCTGATCCAGTCTACCAATTCCTATGTTCTTAATAACCAGTCTCCTAAATGGAGCTATGACCACTGAGTGCATCTTCTCTACTATCCCCTGGACCTCACTGGGCCAGAGACTGCCTCTGTCCTGTGTTTGTAAGGCACTTGGCATCCTGGGGTCCTGCTCAGCGACTAGGGCTCCTAGGAGCTGCCAGGGACCAGGGCAAAGGCAGTATGGCCTAGTGGTATTGGCTGGAGCTGGGATCAAGAAGGAAAAGTCAGGATCAGAGCCAGGCCAAGGCTGGAGACTGGAGATCAGAACTAGTCCCAAGCTGGGTTGGACCAGAAAACAAGATGGAGCCTGGAGTTTGCAGCAGCCCAGGACAATTTCCTGGCCCATCCACCAGAGTTAAATAGTGAGGATGGGCCAATCAGAGGGCTGCAGGGTGCTGTTCCCTTCGGGCTGTACTTCCTGCGGTGCCTAATCTCCACAGTGCTGCTTCAAGGTGGCTCTGCCTGGCCTCCCAATGGTGATGTGGCGACACCAGCTGTCCCAGTCTACGCAGACCCACTTCTAGCCCTGTGGCTACTCACAGCAACACAGCTATTTCATGTCTATGGCATGGGCATTGACTTTTAGTTTTCCCAAGGGGGTGCTCCACCCCTGCTCCACCCCAAGGCTCCATTCTCATTCCTCCTCTTCCCCCAATGCCCCGCCGTCATTCTGCCCCCTCCTCCGAGGCCCTGCCCTCACTCTGCCTCTTCCCACTCCGCCCCCTCCCCAATACCCCCACCTTCCTCTTGCTGCTCTCCGCTATTCCCCAAGACGACAAACAGCTGGGACTGGTGGGTGCTGGAGCACCCATGGAGTCGGCGCCTATGGTCCATGCAGCCATAGGACAGCATTCTAAGGCAATACCGTCCCAGATGTGACATAAAAGTTACCAGTCCTCCCAGAATCACACGAGCAGCTGATTCAATATGAAGACCCAGAACACTGGGCGAAGGCTGACTTTTAGGGATGGCAAGATATATCATTTCCCTCCGCTGCTGTTATCACATAATCTTCTCCGAGCCATGCACGTTCTGATCTTTCGCTTTCGTTTAATCAGCCAGACTGCAGACGTTCATAGCTCAGCTTCTCTGGTTATAATCCTCACCTCTGTGCTGCACTGCCTATGAAACATGGGCCACAATTTCTACAAGGGCTAATTGATATTCTCTCCAGCTCTTCCTTTTCTTTAGGAAAGTCACCTGCTGGGGACGTCCTGATGTGAGGGGGAAAGGTAAACAGGAGAGACGACTGGCTTTCTTTAGCTCATTGATCATTTCATATTCCTCGCTCATATCTCCTCCTAGGCCTGGCCTCTTTCATCTCTCCTTCTGCAGAATGTTTTCATATCACCAATCGTCTCTCTCGCCCTATTACATATTTCTGCAGTCTCTTATTTCGGGACGAAGTGAACATACTAACAAAGGGGAAGACTGCTGATTTTGTGCATCGAGGTTATGGTATTTTCCAGATTGTCCTCTCTGTACAGCTCAATTTGATCTGGTCCATGACTGAAGAGGACAGCTCTATGGAAAAAACAGCTGGTGTAGAAGCAGCCCGGTGATTCAGTAGGTGGCGCTCTTCTCTGTGAAGACATACCCCCTGCACTCTGCAAGAGGGCACGGGCTATCTTACAGACAAAATGTAAGCCTAATACTCTGCCCCCCTCATGGTCATTAGATTCAATGGCCACATAATTAGTCCCAGTGTCCCACTCCAATTCCAGTGCAGGTAATTCCATTCTTCTGCAACCTAACGTTCCTCCTGGAGTTTCAACTGGAGATGTTATTCTTCACTTGATGCAGCAAGGGGCAGAATGGTGGGGATGTTCTACCTCAGAGGTGGCTGTGTTTTAGCTGGTGGATGGCTCAAGTGCTCTTAGATCCTCCAGGATGAAGGATTCTGTCTTGTGGAGCTGGCTGGAAAATGGGAAGTATTTGCTGGAGGAAATTCAAATAAGTGAAAAAAGTGTTGTTTCCACTTTCTTTTGTAGAGACTTTCCAGGTGTGTGTGTGGTTTTTTTTGTTATATATTTATATATCTATATCTATCTATCTATAGATATAGATATCCAATAAAATAAAGGGTTGAAAAGAACCTGGAAGATTTAGAAAGAAAAAAATTGTCTGTAAAACACCCTCATTTTGGCAAAAAAGACCCCCTTTTCACTGAAAAAATTCAGCCCACTGTAATAAAGTGATCCTGCAAAATTCTATGGCTACCCATATGCTCTATGAACGTAACAGCGTGAGTACAGAACTGCTGGACTCTTCCTTTTCATTGGCCTCTCCTCATTCCAAGATCTGATGCAAGACAGAGCGGTTTGTTAAAAGAAAATGTTGGCTGTTGAGTCATTTTCAGCCACTGTTCATGTTCTAACTGGAAGTCCATGTTCTGTGCACACAAATCTGGCTGATAGAAAACCAGGCACACAGAAAAATCTTCTCCATGAGGTAGTACAATTACCGGTCAGGTTTTGTTAAGCAACATCCATGAGTCATGTGCAGTTACCAATACACAAGGACTCATGCATGGCTGCTGGCAGACAAAGCATTCTTTTTCAGCCACTGCAGGTCTAACCCCACAAGTCCACCCTCAGAGTCATGAAACATTGAGAAAAAGCCTGTAGAATTAATAGAGAACAATCTCCGTTGTAAAGTAGTCAGGATTAACACACACGCAGAGCACAAATCCACAAAAGCAAGGCAATGAAAAGTGAATCCACTTAACAGTACATCTGCCCTACACCTCCACTCACAAACACCCATTGCCACAGCTACTGGCTGCACCACTCATCACAACCTTAATTCTGCCCTGCCTCGTCACAACCTTAACTCTGCCCTACTAGAGACACCAGGCTTCCATTGCCTCCTTGACTACCCTTCTGCACCCACTCCTTTACTCAGCCTTCTCCCACTACAGCAGCAATCCAGGGGGCTAACTTGCCAGCTCAGGAAGGGTCAATGTTACATCAGAGTCTGTGTCAGGGCCTTGCCTCACACAACACAATTTATGGGTTAAACCAAATGCTTAGGCAAACTGCCAAAATAAAGCAGCTCCTCTTCCCCACCTGGCTACAGTTTCTGGAGGCTTTTCTCTCCACTCTCTCAGCACTTTGCCCTGACCCCCCAGGGATGCCTGCAGGAATTTTTCTACTCCTTGCACTTCCCAACTCCCCAGGCCACATGCCAGGTGTCAGCTAAGAGCTGGATCCTTTCCCCTGATACAGGGTCCTACCTGCTGTCTGCAGGCTACCTGAAAGGCTGACATGAACTGGGTTCTTTCCCGGGATCCAGGCACTCCCTGCAGCTCTCCAACTCAGCTGAGTTCATGCTGGTTCTTCTGGGGACCTGGGGAATCATCCAGCTCTCATCTGCTCCCACCGGGAGGCAGCCTGCTAGTCACAGGTGGGGGCCAAGCTGGACTACCATAAAGGGCCAGCCCAGTCTGTGGCCACAACCAATGACTGCACCAAACACCAACCACAGCTAGTGAATCGGGCCCAGGGCCGGAGGGTGGAGTAAAGGATGGGGTGCATCTGGTCTGCAGCACAGCCGTGTGCCTGAGGATGGAGGAGAAGAGGGTACGTACTGTGTGGTCACTCGCCCATTCATTTTCTTGCTTTATAAGCTTCATTATCCCAAGGCCAAAACAGGCTGTTGACCCCCTGGCCTGATCTCCTGCATGACACAGGTCAGGGAATTCCACCCTCTTCCCCTGTGTGGAGCTCAGTGACTTGCCTTTGTCTAAGCATCTTGCAAAAAGGCAGCAGCTCTAGCTTTATATGTCACTTGGATGGTGTAAGAAAGGGCTCTTTGCTTGGTTACCATGGGGGGATTGAACCACAGACCTCTAGGGGGTGAATCACTAAAGCCAAAGGGGCACATCCCCTAGCCAACAGCTATACTGTCCTCTGTGGGTCCAGCACACTAACACACGCTGAGCGCTGGGCCATGCGTTGATTTGCATCTGATATGTACCTTTGCTTATTTGCTTTAGTTCTTTCCTGGGGAAATAACGGCCCAGAGTTGTCCTACTCCCCAGGACAGCCATTACCAGTGATTTGGACATTTCCTTCACAACAGTGGTACCTCGCTCCCTGGATCGTCTCATGAATGAGCCACATGTTTGCAGTACAGATGCACAGGCCGGGAGGGAGCAGGGAAAAGATGCACCTTCCTTGCTTAGCCCCAGACCTGAGCCTGGCTTTGGGATCGTATGAGATAACTCCGAGAGGAATGACTGTGACAACCCAGGCCCCCAGCTCTCTTCGTTAATCACAGAAATCTCCTGTGTCTTGTCCTGACTGCAGGTTGCTCAGTCTTACTGTGCAGAAAACAGTCCTTGATGTTTGCAGAACACCTTTCGCCCCAAATAATCCCCAGATGCTCTGGTGGCTACACAAATCACCCCACCCACCACTGACAGGCAGCCACCTCTGGGGAGGAAGAGATCAACAGCCGTAGTTTGACACTTTATCGGAAAGACGTGGCTTCCAGTAGCACAGAGTCTGCCAAGAAATGTGGATCAGCATCAGGCTTGCTCAGAAGAAAGAGCACCACCTGCTGAATTTTGAGGCAGGGCAGGGCTCCGGAAATTTGCTGGAGATCCCTAGCACCAATTCCACTGATGCCTTGAAGCCTTGCCACTCCAAACAACTTCGCCAGCTCTGCACTCGGGGTTCACCCTGCATCTCCCCAGGGAAGCTTGCTTTCTGGCTGGTGTGGGCGATGGCTCCGAATCTCCTCCCCCAAAGGGTTAATCCATCTTGTCTTGGGGAGCTGATGCAAGGAAGGAGGGGGGTGGGGGGGCTGAGATAATGATGGGAACTCGCTTGGTGCTGCTGTCAGTTATGCCTGAGTTTTTCTTTGTTGGAGGATATTTGGCTGGCTGGATTCTGCAATATCACAAAGGCCCCTTCCTCCCCTCCCTCTCTCTCTCTGTCACTCACACTCCTCTTCCTCCTCTCTCTCTTTCCCCCACCCACCCCAGGGAGCCAGGAGGCTCCAGTGCAATAGGCTGCAGAACTAAGCCAGACAAAGGACTAGCTTTATTTATTTAGATTTGCTAGGTGACATCCCCCCCGCCCCTTTCTGGGCACTCCCCCTAGAAAACAGGCATCAAAGAATCGCGGGGAAGTGAGGAAAGATACCAAAGGTTTGGAAAGGGCTGTTCCAAGGTCTGCACCAGCCAAGCCAGGACCTAAGGCTGGAACAGGGGAGCGGGGCCGGGCTAGAGGGGGAAGAGTGAGGCTGGAGGTGAGCTGGGCAGGGCTGGGGGGTGCATGTAAACTGATCCGGGGGTGGAGAGGAGACCAAGCCAATCCCCTTCCAAGCATTCCTCTGCAATGCTCCCTCTGCCAAGCCCTCCTGAGGCTCTGGCACCAGCGGCTTCAGCGGGGAGGGGCGGTACAGGTGGAAAGGGGTGGGGGGGGAGAAGCCAATCAATCCAGCCCCCCATCCCGGGCGGGGGAGGGCGGGGCTATGCAAATCGAAGGCAGCAGAAGCCAATGGGCTGCGGCGGGGCCGCGGACTCGGTGCGAGTTGTGGAGCCGGGCGGGTCGGGGAGCGCACGGGGTCGGAGTCTGCCATCGCTGCGCGCAGTTCTGCTCGCCTGGCCAGCAGCCAGCGCTCCGCGCGCAGAGCTGCCAGGGGAAGGCAGCGCAGTTCGGCTCGGCTCGGCTCGGCTCGCCTATGGCCCGGGGGGCAGAGCCGGCGCGCCCCTGATCGCCGGCACCCTGCAGCGGGGGGCGCATGGGAATGGCGCGGGGACTGTGCCGCTGGGCACCCTGCTGAGATGGGCTTGGGCTGGCGCTAGGGTCCCGCTCCCCTCCGGGCTGGGGCTGCCCCTGGATCGGCGCCGGCTCCACGCCCGCAGCTCGCCGCGGCTGGGAGCCCCGCGCATCCACGCTGCTCCGTCGGGCCCCGGAGCCGTCCGAAGAGGTACGTATCCGCCGCGAAGCAGGGTGCGAGCCCCAGTCCCGGGGGCTCGGGCCCCTGCCCAGCGCGCTCCACAACTCCGCCAAGGCTTTCGTGCCGGCGGTGGCTGCGGAACATCGTCCCCTGTTGCGAGGCGAGGGCCCGGGGAGGCCCGTGGGGCTGCACCTCCGGAGGTTCGCCAGGGATCGGGCCCCGGCAGGGACCTCCTGTCCCGAGATGGGGCTGAGGGGCGGGAAGGCAGAGATCCAGGCGAGCGCTGCTCCCAACAAACTTCGGGCTGGTTTGAACTCTCCCGAGCAGCGCAAGTCTTCGGGTCGGATCGTATTGTCCCGCGCCCGGGGGCAGAGGAGGGGAAACGGGTCCTGAGTTCCTAGGGGCTGGCAGGGCTCGGGGAAGCTCCAGCTCCCGAAAAAGCCATGGGAGCAGATAGACCTGCCGAGTGCACCGGCGCCCCGGGGCAGCTCAGCGGCTCTGGCCCTCCAGGCGTGCGGCTGGCAAGCGGGCGCTGCCCTTGGCCGGGGAGGGAGTCGGGTGGGACGACAGTTCCGCGTGGGAAAAGGAAACGGATGGCGTGCCAGGGCTGGCCTGATTCCCCGCAGCGCCCTGGCGGGGCAGGGCTCTGGGAAGCCACCCGCAGCCCCTGCAGCTCAGGAAGGTCCGTCTGCCTTTCCGAAGTCTCCTGCTGGTGCTAGGAAGGGGCTGCCTCCAAACCCCAGCCTGGTTTGCACCTTTAGGGGGTTTGTTCCCCTGTCCCCTTCCCAGGCCCAGCCTGTTTGACCTGCCCCAGGGTTCTGCTCTCAGCTGCTTCAGGGCCTTTGCTTTGGGTCTGGGGTGACCCAGCACAGAGGTGGGCGAAACCCCTGGGTCTGAGTGATCTCGCTGCTCTTTCAGCTTTATCGGCTCTTGAGTTCCCTGAATTTATTATCCATTCTCCCTTCTCCGCTTCCCCTGCTCCCTCCTCTTCCCCTTGTTTGAATTCTTCTCCCAAGTTCTGGGCCTAGGGACAGCGGTATGTCCCCCTCTCTGCCCTGCCTCTGGGGGGGGCGGTAGGGAAGGGTCAGCCAGTCCCTCACTTCCATCATCTTCCTACAGTCTAGATTGTCAGACAGGAGGAGAGGAGCTCTTCAGGGTTCTGCTGCCAGCCTCACTCCCACATCGGCCTGTTTGTTTTCGCTTTGGCTTTCATTTCCCCAATGAAAACACAACTGCTGTATAATTAGTGGGAGACATTCCCATGCCCGGGGAGCTGCGGCCGCCCTGGTTAATTGCATCAATTTGTTAGACAGGACAAAACCGCCAACCCCTTGTTCTCCTTTGCTGTGGCTCAGATCTCTCAGGCCCCAGTGCAACCAGAGACTTCCCTGCTCCTGCCAACAGCTGGCATGGGTTGTTGGGCTGGGGCCCTTGGGCCAGAGCATCAGGTGGCTGTGTGGACACTATGGAGCCAGGCCCTGGGATGGGGGACAACTCTTGTTTGGGTTATTAACAGCTGTTGGCATTTATTTCAGCATCCCTCAATTCCTGCCCCTTCCTTTCTTTGTGCAGCAGCTTCAATTAAAACCTGTTTTGCCTTCTTCCAGGCAGGGCCTTCTCTCCTCATCCATCTCTGGATGGCCTGTGACCTGGTTGTCCCTGAGTTGTGGGGGTCGCAGAGAATGGATGTTGAGTAGGGAGGCTCCCAAATCCATGGGAGAGGTGGATCTGCCTGGGGAGGAGCATAGAGTGAGGGAAGAGCCAGAGGGCTGAAAGATGGAAAGAAGGGACCCAGAGAGGAAAGAGGGACATGCTAATGGGGCAGGCCCTTGGCAATCTGACCCCACAGGAGCCAGCATTCCCAGACCCAGAGTGCCGGGAGAGTGTTAATGAGCTGAGGGGTGGGGAGGGCAGCTCGGCTGTGTCCTGCTGGAGGGTCAAGGGGTTGGCTGCGGTGACAGCTCATGTCTGGGTGGGCAGAACACTGGGACAGAGGATGGTGTATTGGGGAGAAAGCAGTGCTGCACCCTGGGGTGTGCTGGGTGCCCCAAGATGGCTGGTTTGGGAATGTGGCAGGGGTAACCCTTGAGATGGGCAGAATACTCCTGGGGTCCAGGCTTGGGGACTTGTCTGGCTCACTGCCATGTCTGCTCATTGTTGGGTCCTGGCTCATCCTGGCAGTTTTCAACACCAGCTTCCCCACCCCCTTCACTCTGCCTTCTCCCTCTGCAAGGGGGTGTGTGTCTCTGTCCTGCCCACCAGGCTGGGAGGGAGGCCGATCTCACCTTGGGGGAATAGTCAGGAGTCACATGGCAGCCCCAGCTCCTGTCAGTGCCACCCTGCAGGGCATGGAGTGCTGTGAACTCCCTGGGAGCGTGGCTGTGGTGGAGAGTGGCAGAGGGTGGGTCAGCGGGGGCACAGATCAGAGTGCTAGTGGGGAGCCGCCCTCATTGTTCAGGCTTAGGGCACTTCCTCGTCAGAAATACAGCCCCCCCACTGCCAGCCCATGCTGTTAGGATGCTGGGGGCATCAGCAGAGGGGGCCGGATGCAGCTTGCCTGACCAGTTCCTCTCTACCAGGAGCTAAGGGTCCCGGGACAGCAGATGTCTCAGGTATAAGGGCACAGCATCAAACCCAGGACAGGTGCCTTAGTCTGAGGCTACCCAGGTGACCCCGCTGACCCACCCAACCTATGATGCCCACCTGGTCTGGTCCCCTAAATGCCCCCAGGCTGTCAGCCCTTGGAAATGATCTAACACAGTTGCAGCCCTTCTTCTACCTGACTGGTCCAAGCGCCATGCACATGGGGCTAGAATGGTGCTCTCCCAGGGGGGCGGGGGGGTACTAAGAGGAAGTCCTGTTTCCCCCAACCTTCTCCCAGCCCTGACGCACTGTCAGACTCCAAGGCTGTACCCTCCCAGCACAGGTCAGGCAGCTGAAAAGAGAGAGGAATATCCCATATCTCCACTCCAAGGACCAGAGAGACCCCTCCTGGGAGAGGACGGGGTGTGAGGAGGGCAACGGAGGGTTAAATGTAGCTGCGGAGGAGTTATGTAGGGGGAAGTTATCTGTCCAGTCCGAGGGGCTGCAGCGTTTTGCTGATGTCATCGTGTGTGTATCTTAGTCACGGAGTTCTTAAGAAGTCCCTTTTGACTCCTGAGCCTGTGGCTTTCTTTTTTTCCCAGAACACTTCCTGCTCTTTGAGCCCCTTTCTTGGACACACGCTCACTGAGAGCCAGGCACGGCACAGGCCAGCCACTCCCACCCCCTCTGAATGGGCATTTCAGCAGCAAAGCTGAGGAAATCTTTCCCTTTCTGCCCAATTGCCTCGGCTCCCAAACGTTTCGGCTAATCTTTATTTGATTTATTTTGGGGACAGGGAAAATAGCTGTGCTGTTTATAATGAAATAAAAATAACCTAGAATGCCCAGCATCGGAGTTTGGCCTTGCCTGCCCGCACCAGGAGTTCAGGGTGGCTGGTTCTTGTTGAAAAACAAATCTGTCCAGAGCAGTTGAGTTTCCACATCTGAGTGTGAGCGACATTGGAGAGAAGAATTGCAGCACTAAGATGCACTTGGAGATCGGTCTATTCCTTCTGCTCTCTCCGCATTTGTTTTCCTCCCAGCTTTGGACCTTATTTTCCTTTCTCATTCCTTTTACTGATTCCTCTTTCTTTCCTCCTCCTCCTCCCTTCTTTCCTTTCTCGTCTTTCTCCTCCTTTTCTCCTCTTCCCCCTTTTCCTTTGTTTGCCATCTCACTCCCCCTCTGACGCGCGCACAGCTCCATCCAAATGCAATAGCAGGATCTGCCAGAACTATTTCCCAAAGCCAACAGGGGGGTTTATTTAAGTGCAGCCGACTGTAGCTTTTATATCTCAGGATAATTTGGTTTTTAGACGTCCCGGCTCCAAAACACATGGCTTTGTGCTAAGTGCAGAATCTCAGCCGGGAGACGCTGACATGGAAATGAGTGAGAGTACAATAGATTCCAGAGAGAGAGAGAGCTGTGTGTGCCTGAGAGGGGAAATAGATCGATAAGACAAATATTTACGGACTCCAAAGGCAGTAGCAATACAGTAGTGACTGGGGGAAGCTGTGATTCCTGTGATGGTGGGGCATTGCCCACAGTTGAAAGAAGCTCTGTGTTCCCAGGGGCTCAGCCTAACATCCTTCCAGCCATTCGTCTGACTAATTTGAGGGATTTTCCTATCAAATTCCCAAAGTTAGTTTCCACCATTAGACAGTCTCCTCCAGTCGGCTCCCTGCAGTTTGCTCCTTGGGCACAGGGGGCAGCACTGAAGGCTTGTTTGGCCCCTGCTGCCCCAGGAGCACTATCAGGGCATGTTCTGTCCCTCGCAGCCAGCTCACCTGCCATCTCCCTGCCCTGCTGCCCCCAGCACTTGTCCCAGACATCAGGGCCTCAGACAAATAGTGCAATGGCCACATCCTGGGGCTTGAACCGGAGCCCTCCAGAACGCAACATAGGACCTGCTGCAGAGCCAGAGCTCCTGGGCAGGGCTGTACCAGCCTCTGGACTGGCAGAGGCGGGGACCTGTGGCTGCCCAGTGGGGGATGAGCAGCAGCTCATGTGATTCCGTGACCCAAGAGGGTTTCGTGCAGGCACATATAATGATTTGTGGTACTCCGCCTCCCCCACGCACGCGTGCTGGCCTCATCCACCTGGCTCAGCTGGGCTGATTGTCCAGCAAATACCCCAGTGGAAACAAGGTCCTTGGGTAAATGTCTGAGACCCCCATCTCTCCACCCTTACCTCCATCAACGGTGCTTTGCCACCATCAATTTTCCCATGCAACATGTGGCCCATCTGTGGGGGCCCATCTGTGGTGGGAGGGAGATGGCGGGATCTGTCCCTGAGCCAGGAAGAATTAAAAACCTGGTGCCTCAAGAGCACAGAGCTGTGAAACGAACCCTCTTCTCCTCCCCCTTGGCAAAGCAGATATCCCCAGACGCCGGCAGTGTCGCCACCTCCTGCGTATTTACGGCAAATGTCCTAGAATTTGGGATCCATAAAGCTATAGCGCTTGGATTCATGTGAGCATTTGAGAGTCTCCCTCTTAGATTGGGAAGAAGGAAGTTTCTGGCCCTGCTGGTTGTGGAGAAAAGTTGGAAAACGTGACCTGAGGGTGACCATAACAGCTCAGAAATCCGAAGGCAAAGGGGAAGAACCTCGGTTTCTTATTCTTAAATATCATGATTTTTAGGACAATCTTCTGATTGATTGGGGCCCGACACCTGATTGAGCATGGGGTCTTGGCCAGACTGCAGTGAGGAGCCTGCCAAGTGATCAGTTAGTTCCTCTTATCCCCAAGCTAGTTCTCTCCTCCCCACTGTGGATGCTCCAGCTGGCGGATTTGGGGGCAGACCAGCGCGCTTGCTCTCGGGGCAGCTCCGATCCAACCCAACTCATTCAGTGCCAACGGGCTGATCCTTTTTGTTGTTGCTTATCCCAGATGAGACCAGATCCACCCTGCTTGTCCAGGACACCTTGCCGAGCACCCCTCTCACCGACTGGCTCCATTCAGCAGGGATCCATTCACAAGACATTGGATGCAGCTGGTCCTTGAAGGGGCAATGGGTCTCGGCCCAGATGTGCCACTGTGCCTCCCCGTGGGCAAGAGGGAGATGAAGATGGTCATATGACCCAGTCAGGCCCCCTGGACTAGTTGAGGGATTGGGCTGGCTGCTGGGGGAGATGGATAGTAAGAGGGGAGAATGGGAGGAAGGCCTGGGGGCAGCTGCTGAGGTAGAGGCAGGAGGCAGCCCAAAGAAGCCTGGGGGCTGAGGGGAGAGATGGAGGGGAGCCTGGCAAGATTCTGTGTTTTGTGTTTGGTTTTGGACTCACACCCTGGAAAAGGTGGGCTTAGCTGAAGGCCTGAGTCACTGAGGGGAAACAGAGGCAGGGATATTTCAGGAACACCCCCCCACCGCCAGGAGGGGGTGCTCTGGAGGCAGTGACCCTGTTAGAGAGCCCCTCCCACCTCCTTTCAGCTGCTTGCCGAAGAAGGGAGGCCTAGAGGATAGGGAAGTAGCATAGGATTTGGGAGACCTGGGTTCAAATCCCTGCACTGCAATGGACTCTCTTTGTGACCATGAGTGAGTCACCTGGTCTCTCTGTGCCTCAGTTCCCCACCTGCCCAATGGGGATAATAGCTCAGCCCCCTAGGGGTGTGTGAGGAGAAATACACTACAGATTGTGAGCGGTCCACTCAATATAGTGATGGGGGGACCCAGCTAGATAGTGATCTTAAGCCACTTTGCAAAGAGAGGGTCAGTTCCTTTATCCCCGCTACACAGAAGGGGAAACTGAGGCAAAGCATGATACACACACAGAAGATGCATGGCAGAGCCAGGACTAGAGTTCTGACTGCCCAGCCTGTGCCCTGCTCACTGGACTGTGCTGCCTCCTTTCTAGCAGATAGGTTGCCATGTTCAGAGGCCATGCATGAGGACTGGGGCACGCCCCACGTTCGTAGGGAGTCTGGTGCAGGTCAAGCTAGAAGGGCAAGACTGAGCACGGGCTGTGAGCACTGTGCCAGGGAGGAGATCTCTGGTAGCAGGCAGCTCTCTTTGAGCAAAAGTATCAAAGACCCAGCACTGGAAGGTGATGTTTGACCGATTCCAAGAGGCAGTAAGTGGCTTTGCTGATAGAGTAATTAGCCAGTGGACCGAGGGGTTTGCAGGGAGTCTCCGTCACCTGGAATCCAGACCAGGTGTCTTGCTAACACCAGTTGCTGGCTCAGCTCAGCACAGTACTAATGGGAGGAGCCCTGGCCGCTCACTAGGGTCCTGTCTGGATTTAAAATCCTGTCACTGCCACGTTAAGATAGGTCAGCTTCTGCTCCCCCTGCGAGCCTGGTGGTTCCTGCAGGGCTGCTGGCTCTGCCCTTCATGGTGTTGCCTATCCCCATGGCACTCAGCCAACCTGGCACATACGGACCTTTTTTTTTTTTTCCCAAAGTGCCTTTTGTCTCTTTTTGTTCTGTAAATAATGAAGTCCAGATTTCCCCTCCGCTCCCTGGTTTGCACGGTTCTTTGCTTGGTGGGAGATATGAAGGGGAGGGAACAATCAGGATCCAGGCCAGCAGCTGCCAGCTGGTGGGCCGGCCAGATCCCTCCATGGCTGCCATGGGATTGGGCCAGGAGGGGGCTGTTCAGTCCTGACCCAGCCAGTCGGATTACTACCCCTCAGTCAAACCCCATTTGCTTTGGCAAAAGAGGCCAGCCTGTGAGCTGATTAATTACAGTGGTGCTGCCCCAGGGGATGCTGGCTTGCTTGGCAGCGTCCGCTGTCCTGAAAAGCGCCTGGTGATGGGGCGAGCCTTTGGCCTGCCCCGTCGCCTGCGTCCTCTTAGCCCCATGTTCAATGAGCAGCTGGTTGGGGTGGGACGGGCTGGTCGAAGCAGAGCTGGGTTTGATGGAGCGCTTTTATAAGTGGGGACCTGGCAAAATGACGGGAAAGATACAATAGAGCCAACTGCCCGGGCTCCTCTATATGGGCCAGACGGCAAGAGATGTGGAAAGGAGCGTCAGAGTGTCCTGCCTGGTCTGCTCAAACCTAGTGGGGGGCTGCCCCACCTCCCCAGAATCTGTATCCCCAGCTTCTAGCTCCCCCCTACCCCCACTAGGGAAAGGGAAGCTTGGCTGAGGTTAACCCCTCGTTCACCAGATAGCAGCCCCTTTCTCTAACAGGTCAGCCCAGATCAGTGTTCCCTGGGAACTGGGAAGGGGCTGGGGAATTACTCCAGCAGTGGCCCTAAGACTTGGGGCCCTATCTCCCCACCACAGGGTCTGAGGAACAGTCAGTGGGGCTTGTGCCAACTATCAGACCTCTGGAGTTTATAGACTCCTAGACAGGCTCACTCCCTCCCCCCAAGTTCTCATCCATCTTCTGATGCAGGGGGAACTATGTGGGAAGGAGCCTGGGAGGTATGTGTGAGCTGGGTGTGGCCCTGGCAGTAGTCTGGAGTGTGTCTGTGGATTGTGCTCCCCATAGGAGAGGCAGATGGGGTGAGAACCATGTCCCCGCAGTGGGTGGGCTACTCCGTTCTCAGCCCCCCAAGTAACACTGCTTTCTCCTGCCTGCTAGGCTTCCCAAGGACTCTTCCTGGACTTAGATCTACCCCACCATGCCCCTCCTTGGCGTCGTCCTCTGGGTCACCCTGCTGACGCTGGGCTGGCGGGTGGCCCATGCCAAGGACTACATCTTTGCCACGCCAAGGGTGCAGCTCTCCTTCAAAGGTAAGACACTGTCTCCTTCCTTCTTGAACCTGAAGCTGGTTGTCCCGTGTCCTGTGCTTTGAGGTCACTGCAGCAGCTGTGTCCAGAGTCCATTCCAGGGGCATAGGAATCCAGGTCCAGTTCTTCCCCTCCCAGGGGCTGCGCCAGAGTCCGTTCCAGGGGCTCAGCAATCCAGGTCTGGTCCTTCCCTTCTTTAACCTTGGGACCATTAGCACATCCATCAATCCCCTGTGTATCCACCCGCTTCCTGAGCCAACATGTGCCCTTGGGACACAGGGAAATCCTGGCCAGTATCATGGTACCTTGCTGGAATGGATTCTGGTCAGTTCCTCTGGTGCCCATGAGATCCGCTTGGTGCTGTGGGTGGTGCCACAAGGCATCTCCAGCTGGGTGGGGGAATTGCATAGCAGCACAGTGAACTTCCCATCATTCCTCAAGTTGAGCGCTGTGGCTGGCGGACCAGACAGTGGGTGGCAATGCGGCAAGCCCCGGCTGGTCCTGGCACCTCGGACCTGGCGATGCCCCGTGAGCAGACTCCCTCGGAAGGGGCGAGGGGTGACGTGGTTCTTCTGGCTAGTCTCCCCTCTGCCCATGTGGTGGCACAGGGCTGTTGGACTCCCCCGTGCCAGATGGCTAGGGTTTGGAGCACGTGGCTAGTGGCATCTGTGGGGCCTCAGCTGAGATAGTCCTAGAGGGGAGCCCTGTGCCCTGCCCAACAGCACCCTATGGAAGGGGGCACAGGCCCAATTTGCAGTTGATGTAGTTGAAGGGTGAACTAGCAGGACGTGGCAGCTGCTGTTTCAACACAGGGTGCACAGTGAGTGCTTCTGCTCCCCTGTCCTTCCTTCTCGTCCTTGCAACACCAGGGCCGCCCAGAGGATTCAGGGGGCCTGGGCAAAACGAGGGAGCTGTGGTACTTTTACTCGCCCGGCGGGGGTCTGGGTCTTTGGCAGCGAGGGGCCCTTCAGTCGCTCCGCTCCGCGTCTTCGGCAGCACTGAAGGCCCCCCCCATCACCGAAATGCTGCCAAAGACCTGAAGCGACTGAAAGGCCTCCTGCCACCGAAATGCCACCAAAGATCCGGGCTGCTGCCGGGCCAGGGCTCGTGGGGCCCAGGGCCTAGGGCAAATTGCCCCACTTCCTCTTCCCCCTCCCCGCCCCCTGGGTGGCCCTGTGGAACACAGAATGGCCCGGGCCTTGGGGGAGCCGGCGGGGCGGGGCAGGTTTTTCTGTAAACCCCAGCCAGGCGAATGCAGAAAGCACGCATGAGCTGGCAAAGGAGGGGACAGGTGCAGAGCCCCGGAGCAGGGCTCGCTGTTGCAAATTAAGCCACCCGCTGGTGTTGGTGCCTGTATGGGCTGGGGAACTTCCCCCTCCTCCGCCCCGTCTGTTTGGGGGATCTGCTCACTGGCTCTGTGCTTGCTCAGATACCTGGGCCCTGTCTAGATGTATGTGGCCTTTTGCGCTTGCCCCAGGGGTGCTGGACCCCACACCAGGTGGCCTGCTGCTGGGGTAGGGGTTGAGCTGGAAAGAAGAGGGGTGTGAGTGGTGGCAAGTTTCAGCAGGGCCAGGGTTTGAACAAGCAAGTTGTGGTCATCATGGGCGCCTCTGACTAGTCACTGGGTGAACGCTGCATGGGCACCTGTGTCCTGGGTGTTTCTGCCACTTGCCAGCTGGGGAGACTCTGCTGGTGGCAAAGTTGCCTAGTGGGCAGGGCACTGCACTAGGACTCACTGAGACCTGGCTTCTGTTCCCACCTCTGCAACCTTTGCTGAGTCACTGCCCGCTCTGTGCCTCAGTTTACCCTCTTGCTCCTCAGTTTTTGAGAGCATGAACTCTTCAGGACAGAGCGTCTCTCGCTATGTTAAACAGGGCCTGGCACAATGGGACCCTGACATGGGTTTGTGTTGCTAGGTGCTACCATAGACAATAGGATGCAGCCCAGGGAGACTCTCTCCGCTGGAGGGGTTTGCCCTTTGGGCCCCTCCCGTCCTGCTGCTAGTGCTGGAAGCCATGTGGGACTCAGCTGGGCCTGAGCAGAGCAGGCAGGTGCTGTGCGGACAAGGAGCAGGTGGATGGCTGGGGCAGGAGCTGTAGAGGACTGTGAGAAGGCTTTGAGGGTTTGCAGCCCTCTGCAGTTGTGCCATGGCACTAGCCTGCATCCACACTAGAGGGAGCAGGAGGGGCGGTTGCTGTACCCCAGCCATGCCAGCGCAGTCCTGGGATTGCTGCCACTCCCCCCGTGTGGGGTTTGTGCGTGTGGATGGGGTGGAGTTCATGGGAACACTCGAGGGATAACTCAGCGTTCAGTTGCTGGTGGAGGCCAGGCCGCAGCCCCATTGCAGATGAGATCCCATAATGATGCCCGCTGGCTCAGCTGGGCCCTTCGCCACTTGGTACCACTGGGCGGGTGTGCAAATCTGTGCAAATGCTTGTGATCTGTACAGTCGTGGCTCCTCGTTGCCCCCACTCTTTGCTGCTAGGGCCCAGAGCTTTGTTTCCTGCCCTGGACCTTTGGCTGAGGAAGCAGGACACTGCATGCCCCCGTTTGATACTGCTGTTGTGCTAGCATGGTGCAAACAGGGTGAGATCCGCCCCTCGCCAGGCCTGGGTGGCACCTGTGTCCCTGTTTTGCTGATTTTGGTGGCTAACACGGCGTGTGCCAGCCCTTGGTGAATTTAATTTCACCCTGTATATACCTGATCCCGTGTGGCCCTACTGACTCCAGCGGTGTTCCTGCTGGCTTACGCCGGAGTGCCCGAGTGTGGATCCCGGCCCTTTATTTCTCAGGAAAACTTGAACTGAAACATTAATTCAGATGGCCTCAGGGTGGGGCACTGTCAGATGGCCTGGAAAGCGGGTCAGCCACCGTCCCAGACCAACCCCGTGTTGTCTGGGAGATGGGTGGCCATGGTGATGGGCTCAGCCCGGCCTCGAATAACATCTTTGCTAATGGACTGGGAGTGACCCACACACCGATCAAGGCAAGCTGGGAGGAAGCAAGGAGAATGAAACCACACAAAGGCGCCCGGCAGGGTTTGGCGCACGGGCAGCAAACAGAAGCTGATTTCAAGGGAAGCATGGTGGTGGGGCTGCCCAGGGAGCTGAGAAAGGAGCCGAGTCCTGGGACAGATCTAGCCAGCAAAATGAAAAGTTCAGGTCCACAGACTCTTTGCAACAGGCCACTACTCTCTGCAGGGCATAAACTGAGGGGGAGGAATTATTTTACACAATACTTGTGGGTATAACTAGGATGACGCTCAGGGTGCTGGGCTGGGGATGTTCCAGCCGTGGGGACTTTGGAGACCTGCCTGGAAGGGGTGTGTGTGTGTTCTGTGCACAGGCTGGGAAGTGGACTCAGCTACTAAGGTTTTTGCAGGCCCATGGTTCTGTGATGCACTGCAACAGGGCTGCATCGCTTTGTGCAGTGTTCCCAGCTGTTCTGGACTCCAGCATGGAGAGAGAGGCAAACCAGAGCAAAATTCAGGCTTTAGTCCTTTCTCCACCTAGAGTGTCCGCTCCTGGCAAGCCCTTACTGAATGGAGAGGTCTCACCAACCCTCTACGTAATCACCCAACAGTGCCCCCTATTGGGAAGCTGGTTATCATAACACCCAGGTGTATGTGCTGAGCAAAGGATGTTGAGCAGTGTTGCAGGTCTGAGAAATGGGGAGTGGAGGGAATTGCAGCCACCTGATCTCTTTGGAGACTAGATCAGACACACGTTGCACGGGGCTGCTGCAATGTAACCGCACACCGCGTTTCCAACAGCCAGTTGATGCAATGCCCATGCCAGGGCATGCCGGGGGCGGCAGTTCTAACATGGTCTAGACAAGCATTGTTAAGCATGGTGTGCGGTGGGATTGTCCACACGCAGTCGCTTCCACGGGAGCTGGGCGTTGCTTGTACGTCTCTGGTTTAACTCCTTTAACTTGCGCTGCCCTCACTGCTGTCCATGACAACTGGATCGGGCAGTTGTCAGGTGGGATTCCCAAAAGCATCTGTGACGTAGGAGCCCAAATCCTGTTCCCTGAGGGATTTAGGAGCACGGGTCCTATTGACTTTCACTTTCCTCCGGAAATCCCAGTTTGGGACTCAGGGTGGTGTTTTCAATTTTCACTCCTCTACCTGCCTCTGCTGCCGCCTCCGGGTGGTACCCACTGGGGATCTGTGTGACTGTACTGATTGACAGCTGTGTGCCTGCCTCTGCAGCCATCGGAGAGCTGTTAACAAGGGGCACTGGGGGAATTGCTGCTTCCTTTTATCCATTCCCCCTGCTCCAAAAGCCATCCACCCTAGGTGCAGATGGGCACGGATCTGCTGGGCAAGGAGGGTGCAGTTTACATGTCATTGAACTGGAGTAATTATTGGAGCAACTTTTTGCCTTACTCCAAATGAACAGGTCACCACCCCAGCCCCCTGTCCATGAGAGGGTCTCTTTGCCCTGCTGCTGCGCTTTTTCAGTGTCTCCCTCCAGTCAATGAGAATTAACCTCTTGCCTTTCTTAAGAGCCAGCTGGGATGCTGGAGTTGTAAACTGAGCTGGCTTTAATCGGCTTTTACGAGTCGATAATTTCTCTGTGTGTCTCTCTACACTGAGGCAGTGGGGCGAGTCAGGGAGGGCGGCAGCAGGGAGACCTACTAAGCAACGCAGGCCCTCCTAGCCAGCTCTGTGCATGAAAACAACTCCAAGGCTGGGGGAAAGGTGAGGGATTCACTGGGTCAGCTCTCTCCTCCCCCTTGGCCCAAATCCCACTGCGGATTAGCCAGCAGGAACAGGCCCTACCTCTGCAGGCAGGAAAGGAAAGCAAGCGAGCAAAGATAAGCCCTGGCGGGGGCGTCAGTACAGATGGTGCAGGCCCAGCAGGCACTGAAATAAGAGCCAGGACTGCGCCTCTGCGAGCTGTCAGGGCTAATGGCGCGCCAGCTTTGCAGGACAGGGATCCAGCCCTGCTTTTATGTCACAATGGAATGAGTTTGGGGGTTTCAGCCATGGGCCCATTAGGAGGAGCTGGTCATGCCATGAAAGCTGTTGTCCAGTATCGCACAACTTGTTGGGTTTTGTTCAAGAGAAAATGATTGGAATTGGAGCAGCACTGCAAGTCGGGAGTGAGGGGCACCAGCAGAGCTGTGGCAGGAGCCCAGGACTGGGATAGTGGGAGGCTGCAGGTTAGCAGTGAGGAGCACTGGCAGAGCTCTGTATGTGGGGAGCCCAGGGCTGGGATATTGGGGAAGTCTTAAAAGTTCAGGAAGATGCCCAGAGCTAGGGGTGGGGGATGCAGGTCTGCAATTGGGGGGTGGCTGCAGGTGGGAACCGAAGGTCGAAGGGGTGTCCAGGTGTGGCAGCGTGTTTAACAGGACTGCAGGTGCTAGGAATGCCAGGAGCCCCGAACAGCTGGACTGGCCAAGCCCCATGGGGGTCCTGGATCTGGCCACTAACTGTGCCCAGGCAGCCAGGTCCATCCCTTGTGCTGCCCAGTCTGGCAGGGCAGAGCACAAGGTCAGAGGGTATCCAGCTGAGAGAGCAGCGGAAGGTGAGTGGGAGCGGGGCTGTGATGGGAGGGGGCTAGTGGATCAGGTTTGGGAGGTTTGGTCACCCCACAATGACCTGCAGGAAGGGGCTTGCTTGGGGCAGGGTGGAGCAGAGGCCACAGCAGCACCACCCGGTGGCTCGGACGGTAGCAGAGAGAAAAGCATTTTGCTCCCAGGGCAGATAAAGAGAGGTGAGGAGGTGAGGTGAGGTGAGGATGGCCACCCACTGGGTCTCTCCCACGGGGCCTGCAGTCTGATTCCATGTTTAATGTCCCCAGGCCTGGCTCCCCGCCCGGCTGCAGGCCACAGTGGCAGCTGGGTACCCTGCTGGGGTCTGCCTGTGGAAGGAGGCTGATGGATGGCCCAGGGCAGTGCCGGGCCTGGTTTTCATCCCTAGATTCCACATCTGGAAGGGACCACTGGGATCTGACCCCCTGTCTATCCCAGGGCAGAGATCTTTTTGAAAACCATCCAGTCTTGCTTTAAAAATGGGCAGGGATGGAGAATCCGCCACGTCCATGGGTAAATGGTTCCAACAGTTAATTACTCTCACTGTGGAAATTTTACCCTGACTTCCAGTGTGAATTTGTTGAGATTCAACTTGCCGCATTGGGTTAGACCTCCCTCTGCTAGCCTGAACAGCCCATTGTTAAATATTTGTTCTCCACATAGATACTTATAGACTGTGATCAGGTCATCCTTAACCTTCTCTTTGTTACGCTAAATAGATTGAGCTCCTGGAGTCTCTCACTGTCAGCAGGGCTAGCTCTAACTTTTTTGCCTCCCCAAGCAAAAAAGAAGAACACCGCCCCGCCGTACCCCCCCGGAGCACCATGCCACCGAACCCCACACCAGTGCTGCGCTGCCCAAAGCCCCGCCCCCCTGAGCATCACACCGCCTGAAGCCCCGTCCCCCCTCAGAGCGCCACGCTGCGCCCCCGTCTCCCCTCTGAGCACTGCGCCAAGCCCCCGTCTCCCTCCAAGGCGCACGCAAGCCCCCGCCCCCCTCCTGACGCTCTGGTGCTGCCCCAAGCCCCTGCCCACCCGATGCTGCGCCAGCCCCATCCCCCCCAGCGCTGTGCCATGCCTCCACCCCCTGGAGCGCTGCGCTGCCTGAAGCCCCGCCCCTGAGCACCGCGCCTCCCGAGGCCCCCACCCCTGACGCCACATGCTTTTTTTTACACCACCGAACAAAAAAAATACCCCTCCAGCGCTGCCCTGATGAACAACCCCCCCCCCGACCCTCCCGAATGCCGCCCTGCCCCAATCGGTGCTGCCCCAATGCACGTGCTCTTCGGTCGGCTGGTGCCTGGAGCAGCCTTTGACTGTCAGGCAGTTTCTAATCCTTTCATCATTCCTCGTGCTCTTCTCTGGATACACTCCTATTTATCAGTATCCTTCTTGAACTGTGGGCACCAGAACTGGACGCTGGATTCCAGCAGCGGTTGCACCAGTGCCAAATACAGAGGTAAAATCACCTCTCTGTCCTACTAGAGATTCCCCTGTTTATACGCCCCAGGATCACATTAGTTTTCTTGACCACAGCACCATGCTGGGAGCTCACGTTCAGCTGATTATCCACCACGACCTTCAAACATCTTTCAGAGTTGCTGCGTCCCAGGGCCGAGCCCCCAGCCTGTAGGTACAGCCTGTGTTCTTTGTTCCTCGAGGTTTACATTTCCATTCAGTTTGTTTGGAGAATCTCCTGTGACCAGACAATTATCATCTATGTCCTCTTAGTCCAGCCAGTTAATCTGGAGCAGCCTCCTTTTGCCTTTCGTATTACCTGGCATTACAGGGCCAAGATCCCGTCTCACGTGTGCCCCTGGTGTAAACCAGGAGTGAAAGCTGTTGAAATCCAGGGACCCATGCAGGTGTATGCAAGGTTCAGGCTCATGGAGGCTTAATCTCCTTTACTCCAGTGTTGATCCAGAGCAGCTCTCTGATGGTGTTATGCGCATGCAGGAGGTGGGACTGCCTGGAGAGAGTATGCGGATCAGCATGCTCTTGGGTCTGGATGGATGGATGCTCTCCTCTGCAGGAGGCAGAAGGAGAGCTAAGAAACTCTGAGTCTGAGCCCACCCCTTTGGTGGGTAGAGACTCACAGGAGAGATTCCCCAGGCTTGTGACATGCACAAAGGCAGGGCCGTCCCTACCCATATGCAAAGTACGCAGCTGCGTAGCGCACCAGGAAATTTGGGGTACCAAATTCCCTGGTGCCCTGCGCAGCTGCATGATGCTCCAGCCCCTGCTCTGGCTCTTCCCCATGGCCCCCGCCCCCACTCCACCCCTTCCCCAAAGCCCCTGCCCTTAGCCCTGCCCGCACTCCACCCCTTCCCCTGAGGACTGCAGCAGGACCGGGTCTGCACTCATCGGCGGCAGGAAGTGCAGTAACCCGGCCCCAGCCCACATTGCCAGTGAGTGCTGGAGGGCTGTTCCCCCTTGCCCCCCAAGCCAGCTCTCCCCACCCCGGAGGCCTGGGGCCCCACACACACACCCCACGGGAGGGCTGTGTAGGGCCCCAGAATTGCTAGGAACGGCCCTGCACAAAGGGACTGGTGACGGGGATTGCGAGGCTGCTGAAGCCACAGCTCTGGAGCTGTCCATGCACCAAATGGCTGGCACAGTGCCAGGCGCCCAGAGGGAGGCACCAGCCCTGCTGTGCCACAACAGGCCAGGGGTAGCCGAGGGTCTGGACCCAAGCGAGGGTTTGGCTGAAACCCTAGTGATGGAAACTGCTGCCTTGGCTCTAGCTTCGGGGGCTCCCCACTGAGCCATTTCATTGGACATGTGCGCATCCTCCACTGGTGAGCCTGTCTCAAGCACTGTGTGCCTGAACTAGGGGGTGAGTCTGGTGGGGCCCAGCTGGGGAGTTCTCGCTCTGGCTGCAGCAAGTCCTGCTCTTACTCGGGAGGGTGTCAGTCAGGCCCCAGTGTCGGGCAAGGGGCGGCTGTCACCCCTATGCTGAGACGTACCGAGCCGCGCTCTAGAATGAAGGTGGAGTTTTGCTTTCCATGTCTGCTCAGTTTTGCTCCTAAATTCCCCCAGGAAACTCTCAGCTGGGCATTTTTGGCTTGTAGCCAGTGGGCTTTTGTCATAAACAGATAGTAGAAGTTAATAGAACAGAAGTACTCTATATCTCTTTTGACTGTAAAGGGTTAACAAGTTCAGTCAGCCTGGCTGTCACCTGATCAGAGGACCAATCAGGGGACAGGATACTTT
>NC_133784.1:19574082-19684372 GCF_003597395.2 Chelonoidis abingdonii
GGGGGGGACCAGAGTGTACCAGGCACTGGAATTCCTGGTTGGTGGCAGGGCTACAGGTTCTAAGCTGGTAATTAAGCTTAGAGGAATTCATGCTGGTACCCCATCTTTTGGACGCTAAGGTTCAGAGTGGGGAATTATACCATGACAGCTTTGTTCACAGCAAACTTGGGGTGATCCATACGAGCCCCTTTAGAGATGTGGGACATAGGAGAACAGGTGACATGACCTGAATTGAACTTGGCTCTGAGCTGCCTGGCTTTGCACTGCTAGGATCTTCTCCTTTGCAATGTTTTTGCCAGAATTTCACCCCTGGAGTCTCTGATGCGGACTTTCAACCTGATCTCCAGCTTGACAATGGTTTTTGCTGGGCCACTGCAGTGCCGGGACTGGAGTGTGCTTTTTAGGCTGGCTTCACCCCTTTGCTTCACAACAGTTACGCCCAGTGTTCATGAGATCAGAACCAGCCCCATAGCACCCAATGGGATCCTTACCCTCCCAAGCCTTCCCATCCATTCTGGGCTGCCCTTGAGGGGGGCCTCCATCTCAGCTTGGGCCTGCTTTGAAGCAGCACAGGTGGTGGCATGGGCTAACTGCTCAAAGTCCTGCCTAGGCTCTCTGACGGGGCTGTGTCGGGCAGCTGGCCCATGCTGTCTGTGCCGCTGCTAAAGCGCTGGCTCCAAGCAAAGCTATGGCTATAGCATAGATGACCTGCATGTGTGAATGTGGCCCTGGTCAGGGGGATGAGCAACGATGGAAAACAGCCCCGATCTAGAATTTTGCTGTTCAGGGTGAAAAGGGTCAGGCCACAGGGAGGGTCTGTGCCTCCTGCTGTGCTGACGGGAAGGCTAGGCTCTGATGGGGACCCCCACAGGCAAGGCCGATTTCCCAGCCTCCTCTGTGTCGGGCAAAACCAGAGCGGATGTTTTTAATCAGCTTGTCACCCAGACTCCATTTCCCAGCCTGCTGCTGTCTCTTCTCTCCCACCACCATGTGCAGGAGGCTGGCTTAGGGCCCCAGGGACATTTGCAGGCCACTCCGTGCCCTCTCCTCGCTCCTTTAAACTGGGGATTTCCCAGCAGTAATGGGGAATTATGAGGTGACTCCCACTGACTTTTATTCCCTTAGGCCCCTGGGGAATCCCAGCTTGAGATACGTGCATCTCACCTGTTGACTGATCTTAGCAGCAGCCCCCAGGGCGCCTGTTGGATAAAAGGAAACACTTGTTTTTACACAACATATTGTTAGCCCTTGGAACTGCCTGTCACATGAAGTGGTTGAGGGCATGCTTGAAAGAGGGGCTGGCCATTGATATAGAATCATAGAATATTAGGGTTGAAAGAGACCTCAGGAGGTCGTCTTGTCCAACCCCCTGCTCAAAGCAGGACCAACCCCAATATGGATCACACGACTGTCCCGAGTTAGAATAGTTACTGCTGACGAGTTCTGGCAGGGGTGTTGAACCTCCAGCCGCGGGACTAAAGCTGATCACCTGCTGTTAAAGACCTCACGGGGGGCAGGTTATCCCACATCTGCTACTTCTGACATCTTTGGCAGCATCTGGTGTTTCTGCAACCAAAGACGGGGGCTGGGCTGGAGGGAGCTCGGTTCTGCTCCAGCCTGGCAGTGCCCATGTTCTAATGAGGGCGTGGGGCTCCATGGCACCTGCTGCTGGAATCCAGGTGAATTCTCTGGCCTGGATTATGCAGACCAGCCATCAGAATGGCTCCATCTGGCCTTAGGATCCAGGAATCTCTCTCCTTTCTGAGCCTCCCTCTTGCCTGTACTGCACTTGCTCCCCAGCCGGCCAGCGGCCAAGCTCACAGTGGCTGCATTGCAAGTGGCTCCGGAGGAATTCTGCCTATCCGCGCTGCATGGCCTCATGAGAGGCACAGCGGCCAGCAGGGAGCTGGGCCCAGCAATAGCTAAGCCTCAGAGATAAGTGCTGGTTAGAATCAATTGTCTTCTTAGTGGAAACCAGCCGCTACACTAAATGGGAATCCGTTTACTTCCCAGTGAGAGAGACAAAGTGGGGGAGATGATAGCTTTCACTGGGCCAACTTCTGTTGGCAGGAGGGACAAGTTCTGAGCCACACAGAGCTCTGCCTCTGGTCCGGGACAAGGCCTCAGAGCACCGCAGCTAAATGCCGGGTGGAACTGATTGGGAAGCATAAGGAGTTAACATATGTTGCAAGAAAGTGGGCAGTCACAGCACACAAGAGGGATAGGGGGTATGTCACAGTGAGGCAGAGAACCAGTGTTGCCACAAAGGCCTAGTCTGTGCTAAAAAGCGAAGGTGACCCCTCCTGGTAGCACAGGGTGCATCAGTGCCGCTGTGTCCATGATTTCAGTGTCTCGCAGAGGGAGGAACAGGAGCCCCTCTTTGGAAGGGGCTGGGCTGGTTTCCTGAAGGAGCAGGGCTAAGAGGCCAGGGCTGGAGCGATTGCTTTGAGAGAAGTGTTCGCCCGCAGCACAGAGGGCGGTTTTGTCATTTTTCGGTGCAAGCTCATTTGGCAGCATGGAGATTAGCTGTTTTCAGCCTCATTTGGCTGCTGGTGGGGCATTGGGTGCCCTGGACGGGGTTCATCACCTGTTGTGATAGGTGTGGGTAGCACTTCCAGGGTCGGTTGTGCCCCCCTCCGGCACAGTGGTTATACTGAGCCCCAGTGGTATGGCAGGGCAACGAAGGGCAGTGGGCGTGGACTGTTGTCCTCGAGGCCTGCAGTTCTGGTGTGGCCCCGCAGCTAGCAGAGGACTGGCTTTGGATGAAGGAGAGTCTCGTGGTGGGCTTAGCTTGGCTCCTCATGCAGAGGGGTCTCTGCCTCCATCCCTCTTTCCTCACTGGCAGGATGGCCTGACCAGGGAAACCATGTTCCTCTTGTGTCTGTCACGCTGTGGCAGCCTGCCTGGCCGGGGGTGTTTGTGCCGCTGCTCTGGGGTTAGCTGGAGACCGCTGGTCCCAGGACTGTGTGCGTGGCACCCTGGACCATGAGGAGAACAAAGGTGATAAACGTGTCCATGGATTGCAAGGCCCGAAGGGACCTTTGTGACCCTCTGGGAGCCGCGTGAGTAGCCACAGGGCAGGACACGATGTCTTGGCTGTGCCGAGGGGCAGAAGCCACAAATCTGGCCGGGAGCTTTTCGATGGTGAACAGTGCAGCTTGCGGGGCTCCCTGGGCAGGTCTTGCCCTGATTTGTCGCCTGTCTCGATCTGGGCACCCATCGGAGCACCTTGAGGTCCTTGGCGGGTGTATCCTACCACATCCCACTGAGGCCAGGCGGGGATCTGTCTGGGCCCATTGGACAGCTGGGGACTGAGACACTGAGAGACTCGCCCCAGTCCTGCAGGCTGCCCGTAGCAGAGCCAGGAGCTGAACCTAGGGGTCTCAGAACACAAACTCAACCTTATCTCATCACTTCCGGAGCTAGCATCTGTCTCCTCTTCTCTGCTCCTGCCTTTCCCTTTGGGCTGCCTTTGGCAGCTTGTCTGTGGTGCCTTGCCATGGGGCGCTGCCAGCATACCTAGTGTCCCAGCTGCTCACTGGGGACCCCTAGAACCCAACTGGGGAGAGTGGTAACATTGTGTCCAGCGCCTATGGGTTCTGTGGACTCGTCCCTTCCTGTTTAACCCTGACCAGGGACCCTTCCCCTGTCCCCCTTTCCACGGTCTCCAGCCCAGCCGCCTGTTGCGAAGGACAGTTAGTATTCTCAGTACAGTCTTCGGGAGCAAAGCATTTCGGCTCAGTGCTCTTGCCGTGGTGCCCAGGGAAGGCAGAGCCGTAAGATTTCTGGTATGTGGCTACTTGGGTCTAATCTTAATGCCCGCTCCAAGCACAGCTGACCTGAGCCTGCCCCAAGAGTGCTGGGTTGTTTTCTGAACCAATTCCAACACTCACAAGTGGGTCCTGGGGGATTGCCAGGCACTATTCCTCGGCGCCCTATGGATGGCTGCTACCTGCTCCCAGAGCATGGGGCGTGGCAGAGACAAAGTGGAGCCGTTGCTGCCCCTGGATAGCATGTTATGTCCAATGGCCTGCGTGGCTTGTTCTCCTCCATGTCCAGGCTGGCTTCCTGTCGGTGGCTCGCTAGTGGCTGTCCCTCTGGCGTTGGGGCTGCTGCGGGAAACCCAGGGACAGCCAGGGAGAATGCGCCTGCATAGCTGCCTGAGGGACAGGGTACGCCCTGGCATGCTCTGTCTCAGCACCTAGCTCCGCCGGGGGGTGTGCTTCCAGCAGCGAGCCTGGCACTGGCTTCCCGCGGAGATGGGGAACAGCCAGCTCTGTGCGCAGGCGACGTGGTGTAGCAGGCAGGGCACTGCGCTGGCAGTCAGGTGCCCTGGGGTGGAAACTCATAGCCCAGCGCGAAGGGAGTTGAGGTAGTTTGAAGCCACCTTTTACACCCTCCTGATCCTGGGCTTGCAAGGATGGAGAAGAGCCTGTAGTCCAGTGGTCCCCAACCTTTTAGTCTGGCAGGCACCAGACAAAGGACCGTGGCGCCGGTGGAGCACCCGCCAAAATGCCGCTGAATTTCCACGGCATTTTGGTGGCGACGCCTCTCAATGATGTTGCTTGTTGGCGGCAAGTGGCATCATCAAGAGGCATCGCTGCCAAATTTCTGTGGTGTTTCGGTGGCAACGCCTCTCGATGATGTCACTTGCCACCGACAAGTGACATCATTGAGAGGCGTCACTGCCGAAACGCCGCAGAAATTCGGCGGCATTTCGGCGGATGCTCCACCACCAGCCAGGACGTGGGTGCATTTAGATGTCCCCGCGGGCGCCATATTGGGGACCCCTGCTGTAGTCACTTAGCCAGGCCTTTGGGCTGCCCACAGCCCCGCACCTGCAACACTCCTCCAGCCATGCTCCCGGGGCCAAGGCTTGGAAGAGTGTCCTCCAAAGGCCGCCCTGTGGCTGTCTCTGCACTGCCTGCATTAGGGGAATCCCCCCTGGGCTGGACCGTGGGCTCCTGGGGACCCTTTATGCTGCTGGCTCTGGCACTTTGACTGGACATAAAGGAGCCAGAGCGGGGTGAAGATCCCACCCTGGGGTTCTGTTCTCAGCTCTGCCACTGGCCGTGTCAACACCCCTGCCCGTGCCTCAGTTTCCCCTCCCAGCACGTGTCTGTGTGGTCAATTTTGTTTGGAAGCTCTTCAGTGTTGGAGCAGCTCTTGCTGTGTGACGATGCAGCACCTAGTGCGTTGGGGCTGTGAGCTCCATAACCACCTGCCTGCTTTACACACAACACAGTGACCTAGCGATTAGCAGAAGGGAGCTGCATCAAGGAGCGGGGAATTTGGGACTGTGTGTGGAAGAAGATTCCTTAAGCCACAGCTGGAGCTGTGGAGCTGCATTGCTAGGGATTGCCTCTGGACTGCATAGTCAAATAAACATGTCAGGGCCTGGGAAATCTCAGGGGGCGGGGATCACTGGCCAAGGTCTGGAGAGAGACCAGAAAGTCAAGGCCTGCCGACTTAGAGTATCCAGTCACACCTAGGGAGCCGCGCACCGCTGCGGGGTGTTGGAGAACAGCAGCCCACACACCCAGAGCACAGTGAGCTGTGGCCGGCTCTCAGCCACGAACCTCCTGCAGTCCAAGGAACCACAAGGTCTGCTTCAGTGTTTTTAAATGTCTGTACCATTACGGGGGCTGGACAACTGGCACCTGTACCATGGAGGACGGACTCCAAGACCGGCTAGTAATTGTAACTGGTTTTATGCTCTTTGTGTGCATAAGAATGCAGCTCCAGCAGGTCCGGGCTGAGGGGCCCCATCCAGGCCTAGTCTCCATTCAGTGTGACTCCTCAACGCTCACAAGGGATTTCCCGTGGCCATGTCCATTTCTGGGCTGGGAACAAAACCGTCAGCCTACAGGGACATTTGCCTGAGAACAGGTTGTTGTGGGAAAGCCCTACACAGCTTACCAGGGCTTTTTTCTGAACACGCCTATAAGACATAGTAGAAAATGACCTTATCTTGAAATCAAAGGTGAATGCAAGTGCTGGAGAAAGGACCAACAGCCCTGGAAACGAAGACCTGTCCCCAGAACATGTCCAACACAGGCTGTGCCAACCAATGGGTTCCCTAATCCTAACCTTGAGGGACCCCTGCTAGAGTTCAGCGGGTGACTCTCCAAGAGTCTGTCCTGCCACCTGCCCCAGGGGTTGGGCTGGGGGTACATCCTGCTCGCCTGGCCTGTAACGAGCCCAGGCAGCTACTCCCCGCTGACCTGGCTTGAACTGAAATCAGTGATCTGGAGCTGAAAGACTCTGTAATCTTGTTGCCAGTCTGCTAAATGCCTCACTAAAGTCAAGATATAGTAAGTCCCCTCTCCTCCCTTTATCTACTAACCCTGTTATTCTGTCAACCAAATACATGAAGTTAGCTTGGCTTGGTTTGTTTCTGAGTAACTCCTGCTGCTTTCCACTCACGGCTTGCATTGCTCTATGTGCCTGCTTCCAAAGGGACGGCTTTGGTCACTACCTCAGCCCTTCCTAAAGCAGTGAACTTCCTGTGGGGGTTCTTGTGTCTCCCTCTTATCTTCCCCTCGCTGCTCTCTTTAACCCTTTTCATTCCTTTGAGTCGGCTGTGCCCAGGAGTTCTCCAAAACTATCCCTGATGCTTTCCTTCTGGCATCCTCTACAATAGTTTCATGTCCCAGGGGGAAGCTGGCTTGAAAGTGTTCAGGTTCGCTCTGCAGGCAGTGTAGCTGTAGCCGTGTCAGTCCCAGGATATTAGAGGCAGGTTAGCCAACTATTCTCGTCAGTGTTTACTATAATGGAGGCCATTGGAACTCTCTGCTCCCAGAAATGCCTGTTGTGAACGCCGTTCCTCACACCAACCTGCTTCTCTTTAAATCTGCTGCCTCTTTGCAAGGGCTGGCTGCATGTCATGGCAAAAGTCAGAATTTTAGCTTAAAAAAGAATCCTGGCACACAACAGCTGATATTACTAAGTTTGTTTTCCGTTGGAACTAGCTGTCACGCACAGTATAAAAGCACCGCACCACAATCCTCGTGCTGCTGACTAGATCTGCAAATCTTCTAAAGCATTTGCTGGTGTGTCTTGTTTGGATAAAGGATGTTCTACATTCTGAAATTATATGCTTGAAAAACCAAAGTTTCTCTTCCAAACCCCACTAGGTTGGACATGGACAGAGCCAGATGTGCAACCAGTTTGTGGAGTGTTGCTCAGTCACACGCTGACTGGGGTGATAAACTGATTTTTTTTTTTTAACGTGGGTTTTATCCCCAAATGATGACTTACTTACACGTCGCCCTTCACCAGGGCCGGATCCTGATACCCCTTCTCCAGTGAACTTGCTCCATCAGTAAGACTTCTCACAGACTAATCAAAGTATGGAAATGTACCACAATCTTTTCCTAGTAAGTTTATGGGTTGTTTCTTTGGACTTTTGGGCACGTTGCATGGCTGATCAGCTAGGTCACATGCACGTGTTTCCGCTCCCTAACTGACAAGGGGAACAGTTTTAAAGGGAGGAATAGGCCATAGCATGCTTTGGGGTGAATTAGCCTTTGGGCCCAATGTTGTGCAGCTTGCTGGAAGGGTAGCTGGATTCACCAGGGCCAGGGAGTGTGCATAAATCTTGGGGACACTAACAAGTAAACCCGGCCTCCAAAGTTAGCCCTTTCATTCACCACAGTAACGTCCCCATTGTTGTACTGTTTGGACAGTGTTTCTTCTAGAGCCCATCAATGGATACAATCTGAATGGGTGTCTAGGGTTGAGCAGTGGTTCGTCTGGTTGCACGTGTTTCTCCATCTCTTGCGCTCTTTAAATCAAGCATGGGTGTTTCTAAAAGCTCCATGCCAGCTCGGCCACCCATTATGGGTCTCGACATAGGAGTGGAAGGTCAGACCTGATGATCCCAGTGGGCCCTTCTGGGCGTGGAACCTGGGGGTGGAATCCGGCCCCGGATGAAGGCGATGGAAGTTTTGCCACAGAAGCCAGGATTTTGACCCACATAGCAATGAAAAATGGATATTCGTGGGAGCAGCCTTTCAAAACCAAACCAAACTGGGCAGTGAAGTAGCTTGTAAATGTTTAAGCAGAGAGGATCTGTTCAAATAAGTAACCACAAGGTGGCCTGCGGCCAAAGTCCATTAGTGCTACTTCAGCAACACTGGCTGACGGCATGGTCTGGGTGGCTGACTCCTAGCCAGTTTGTTCAGTGTGGCCATGAGGGCAGGTGCTCAGCACCTCGGTTAGTCTTGGCAATGTGAGTCTAGGTGCCATTGGCGCATGCATTGCAGCTGTTAACTTGTGGAACACCCTGCTGTAAGATAACTGTTGAGGGAAATAGCCTGGGAGGAGGGGAGGATTTGAGATTTATATGCATTAGCAGCTGTAGTGTCTGACGCTGTCAAGAGCAAGAGTGTGGGTCTCTTCTAGGCCTGCGGGTTCTGTGTCCTGCACAGAGCTGTGCAGTCCCCAGGATCTGCTGAGAGGAAGCTGCGCTGTCCCACCCCTGGAAATGCCACCTGAGGCCTCACCCTCATCAGAGTGGGCTGCCCCCTTACCATTCCCTGTGTTCCCCTTGCCTCTTGAGTGCTCCCCCAACAAACCAGCTGCTCTGCCCCGCCAGCAGGAGTGTTCTTGGGCACTGTAGCTAGAGGCCAGCTGGAGTCTAGGGCTGGGCCCGGTGCTGAAATGCCCCCACCAGCCCCAGCCCCATGGGTGAGAAGTTGTGGGCTGCATGGCCACAGTGAGGAAAATTCCTCCTGCTGCCACAGCTGTTTCTGCATTTACACTAGCGCTAGGGGAGCAGAATTTGGCCCTTGAGTGGTTGAGGTGCCCGAACACCTGGTGGCCCGGAGGTGCCAACCTCCTGGTCAGTGGAGCACAGGGTTAATTAACAAGTGGCCCAGGTCTCGCCTCCCAGGATCCCAGCCAAATCCCAAAGCAGGACCAGCTTTCTCCAGTCACGAGGGTGGGGAGAGGATGCTGCCACTGTCTAAGCGTCTGGCCCCTTCCCTGCGAGAGGAGAGAGGCAAATTTGGGGTGGGGAGGGGGCTGGGTCACTGGGAACCAGTGGAAAATGCTCCCCGCGAAGGAGTGATTTATTGATCTCAATTAGCCGTGGAGAGTTTGTTTCCGTTAGGCAGGATAATAGGGTCGAGATGGGGGTGGGGGGAGGTCCTCTTCCCAAGCTGCCATTTGGTGCTTCCGGGGCTCAGCTGGCTTCAAGGAGAGCTCCCTCCTCCCCACCCATACACACACACCCCGTGCAAACGCGTCTGGGTTCCCAAAGTGCTTCCCAAGCAGCAAGCTCCAGAAGCCTCATGTGGGAGCAGAGTGCCCCGCGAGTGCTGCCCCCCGGCTTTGTTATTCCTCATGCCCTGGTCCCTATTTTCCTCTGGACAGGCCGGGACCAGGGACTCCCTTGCTAAGCTGCTGATCTGGTCTCTTTCCCTCCTTGGTCCGGCTTTCCTCTCCCCTCCTCTTTTGCTCTTCCTGCCTGTCTTCCTTCCTTCCTTTCCCTCCAGGGATCTGAGTGCCTCCCTTGCTTGGACAGTGGGCAGCTACCCTCCCTCTCCAGCGACAGGATGAATGGCTTCTCGGCTTGTTGGGGTGGGGACGGGGGGCAGACTGGCACCCCACAGCTGTATCTAACCCCTTCCAAGATGACTGTGGGCTGCTCCCAAGGCCTCTGCCTCCTGCCCCCATGAGGCTGGTGGGGCCCTGGCCCCAGTCTCACTGCTTCTGGGATGTCACCGTCATGCACAGTCACATGGTCTTCCAGGTGCTATGGGCCAGTCCCATAAGAGGCTTTACAATTGAGGCCTCCTCCAGTATTTGGTAGGAAGGGGAGCGTCACAGGACCTGCTTTTGGGGCCCTGTAGTTTCATTCTGGGCAGTCGAGAACGCCCCCTCCTGGTAGCTCCACTCTTCTCCCTCTCCAGCCCTGATTCCCCCCTGGAGGCACTGTGTGAGTTTTGAGGCAGGTGTTAGGTGATCACGCAGGGCAGAGCAGCCCTCTGGGAAGCAGGAGCAGCTTACAATCAAAGCAGGCGAGCACCAGTAGTACAAATGCTTAGCAGAGTGTCAAAGAAGCCAGTTGTTTCATCTCCGAGGCATCGTCGGCGTTCCTCAGTTCCCTCCCACCTGTGAAGTGGTTAAATAGGAAAAACGCTTGGCTCGGGGCCACAGAGCCGCTCGCATTACATGTAATTAGTTTAATTACATCATAAATAACCCATCAAGGGGGAGCGACGCTCAAACAAATCAGCAGTGCCATGGGTTAGAATGCAGCCCGCGCCGCTTTCTGATCAGTCCAATGACAACAAACCATTTCAGCGCACAAGGGGACGATCCCATGGCAGCAGCCTCCGCCTCGCCAGCAGCTCAGCCAGCAAACTCCCAGGGCCACCATCCAACCTGGGGAGCTTCAATGCCAAGGAGAACCGGTGCCCCAAAGGGATTTAGGTGCCTAAAGCGACTGCTAGGCACCTGTGACATGTCTAAAATTTCAGAGGTGCCTAAGCAGGGTAGGTGCCTAACTCTAAGTGGAGTCAGTGAGAGTTAGGCACTTTTTGGAAATCCTACAGGCTGTGTATCTGTGTCTTTAGGCCCCTAAATATCTTTGTCAGTCTGTCCCTGGGCCAGTGGGAGGCTGGAGGCCTGGGCTCTGTTCCTGAGCTGCTGGTCAATGTGCCTCAGTTTCCCCAGATGTACAATAGCGAAGACTCTTGTTATTCTGTTGTAAAGTGCTGTGTGCTCAAGGGGTGGAAAGCTCCATATGAGGGTAAAGCCCAGACCCACAATGTAATTATCAATGTTCCTAACTTCCATTTGGTCTAACTCTTTATTATGAGACATGCCTGTAGCTCAGCGATGTGACCCCCTTTAAAAGCAGTGCAATGACAATTTTCTGAACTGTGCCCCAGAGGCATAGCCGGGTGCTGCTAGACCGCTGGGTTCCCCCAGCCGCCACGCACACACAGGGCAGCTGAAAGCGGCTCAAGGGCAGCATGGAGAGGGCTGCGGTGGGTTTGTTGGGGGCTCTGTCCCTCCCACGAGCTGAGGCAGTGCCCCTGGGGTAAAGCAAAAACAGCATGAGTGCGATCAGAGGCTCAGACAAACTGGCCGTCCTCAAGCACTTGGGAACCATTTGGAGCTATGTAAAGAAACCCAGCTGCACACCCCCAGCGTCGCTGGCCCAAACAGTCCCCAGCTCCAGGGCCGGGCCCCCCCTGACATGGTGCGCTGTAAAAGGGAGTATGAGTGGGATTGTTGTTCTTCTCCTGGGGGTGCTGGCACCTTTCCAGCTTTGCAGTGCAGCCCCAGGAGCTGGACATGCTGGTGGTTAAATGCAAGCTGCGGGTCTGTCCTCACCTGTCTCCTGGAGCTGAGGCCTGAGTAGAGTGAGGTGCAGGGTCCAGTTGCAATTGCTGACAGCCCCGTGTGCCCATTGCCGAGGTAGCCCTGCTGCTGATCTGATGCTCTGGCTCATGGCAAAGCATCGAGTCAGCAGGAAAAGGTGATGGGGCTCTGAAGCAGAGCAGGGGGGGCGTTCCTGGAAAGGCCGTGGCTGAGCGCATTGTAGGCCTGCCCCTCCCCCTTGATGCCTTGGTTCAGCAATACAGAGTCAGCATGGGGCAGGCTGGCTGTCAGCTACCCAGTCAGCTCTGAAAGCCCCATGCCCTCTGGTGACAGGGAGGGGGCGGGGGGAATGTACCTTTTATCCCAGGGGACGGTGTGTTTGCTGAGAGGGGTTGGGTTGAATGTTCAACCATGTGTGAATTCCCTCTGCACTTGTGTTTGTGCCCCCCTGAGCCCTGAACCCCACGTCCTAGGAGAACCCTGCACTGGCTGCCTTTTGATCACCACAGCAAGGCTCGGCCTCCCTGTGGCTGCTGGCCCCGTCCAGCGAGAGCCAGGATGGGCGCATGGCTAAGCCACAAGGGCTGGGTTCTGATGCTACCCTGCCTCCATTATGTCCCCGGGCCTCAGTTTCCCCATCTGTTGAATGCACAGCGGGGAGCCTGCATCCTGTGAAGCTCCAGGTGGCTGAGGGATGATGCCTTGTAATAACTAGGCCCAGGGATGGCTGCACAGCCATGTTAGCCCCAGGTTACGGGTCTGGTGTCCGGATGTATTTAATGGCTGAGCCCAGTGTTTCCAGCTGTGGAGGCTGGACTGGGGAAGGCTGGCTGGGCACAGGTGGCAAACCTGGTTCCAGCAGTGGTGCTATGCCTGCAGCAGCTGGGACCCTGTGTCTCTGATGCCCTCTAGGGATGAGCAGGCCATTCCCTTTCTCAGGGGCTCACTGCAGGTTCTTGCCATTGTCCCCCTCTGTGCAAAGGGGCAGTGGGTTCAGAGTGCACTTCTCCCTCCCCTTCCCTGTGAGCTCCACAGGTGGAGGGGGTATCATGGCTGTGAAGGAACCCTGGGGGCTTGAACCAGGCCTCAAAATCCACCATAGGAGCCTTGTCTCTGAGTGTGGGCATGGAGGGGGAGTTAGCGTGTGTCTGCCTACAGCTTCTACTACATACCCAGGCCCTCCGGGCAGCTGGCAGGACAGTATGTGATTCAGTTCATGTTTAGGGACGCTGCAATACCAGTGTCACATGCCGTAGGGGTGCTATTCAGTGGGGCATGTATCATAAGCCTTTTTCCCAAATCTGGACCTTAGTGTCCAAAATGTGGGTGCCTAGCATGAACCTCCAAGCTTAATTACCAGCTTGGATCTTATCTCGTTGCCACCAGACAGGAATTACAGCACCTGCCTCACTCTGGTCCCCCAAACTTTCCTTGGAGGGACCCCAAGACTCAGAGACTTTGAGTCTCACAACAAAGGGAAATAACCCACTTCCCTTCCCCCTCTCTCTCCCACCCAGACTTTCCTCTCTGGGCTAACCTGAGAGTACTGATGCAATCTCTTTACATCACAATACCAAGAAGCATGTCTCCTCTATTCCATAAAGAGACAAACCCCAAATACAAGGAAACAGAAATGATTCTATCTCTTCTCCCCCTCCCACAAATTCCCTGGTGCTGCAGAGCTTCACCCTCCGTAGATCTAACACAAAGAGAATTCCCCTTCCCTTCGTTCCTTAGCCTACCCAGAGAGAAAAACTCAAACAAGTCTTACAAAGAAAGCTTTATATAAAAAAGAAAGAAAAAAAACACATGAACATATGATCTCTGCATTAAGTTGACAATACACAGGGCTATTACTTAAAAGAAAAATATGAATAAACAGACTTATTCAAAAAGAGATACAATTTAAACATTCCAGCAAACTACACACATGTAAATACAAAACAAAACATATAAAAGCCTATTGTTTTGCTACCTTTGTACTTACAACTTTGAAACTGAAGATTAGAAGCTTGAAGATAGAAAAGAAACCTCTCATAGCCGAGAGACAGACAAAAAGACTCAGACCCCCAAAAATTCCCTCCCTGACTTTGAAAAAATCCGGTTTTCTGATTGGTCCTCTGGTCAGGTGTTTGGTTCCCTTTGTTAACCCTTTACAGGTAAAAGAAACATTAACCCTTAGCTATCTATTTATGACAGCATGGGTGACAGCTTGTATCTCAGCTGATGCTCTAAGGAATTGAATCAGGGACCCCCAGGGCTAAGAGCCTGAGCTGCTACCATTTGAGCTACAGAGCCAGCTCCTCTCCATTGCCTAGGATTGTAACACTCATAACCTCTGTGGCTCAGGCTCCGAGCGGGACCATCCTGCCAGGGCCAGCGGGGCATACACATGCTCCGCATCTGCCATTGTGCGGCTGGGTACAGATTGGAGCCCATGCCATGTGTCCACACGCAGGCTGGGAGCCGGAGGCTCTTCTGAGAAGCCAGCTGGGGCCAGGGGAATGAACGGCTGCATGGGAACAGGGAGCTGACACTGTCAGCAGGAACTGGGCTTTGCAGCCCGGGCCTTCAGCTGTCCTGTTCCTGCTTTCAAACCCTCCCCAGCTCAGCTGGCCACCCTTCCCGCCCATCTCCCAGGCTGCCAGAGAGCCAGCCAGGTTCATTAGAAAGCACCCACTCAGCTGAAATGTCAGCTTGGTCCTTGTGTTCAAGTTCCCGAACTGTGCCTCTGAGCAATTAGGGAGCAGATCCCGTCTCTGAGGGGAGGAGGTGGGGCAGGCATGGGGAAGACCTTCATTCCAAGCAGGATTTCAACCCCCTTTCAGTGCTCTCTAAGTGCTGGATGTTCTCTGCTGGTGCCCGCCTGCCCCCCATGCCCTCCCTTCTCCAGGGGCGTTTTCTGTGGGAGCCATGTGCCGTGCCTCCAGCTGTCCAGGACCTCTGAGTGAGAGCCGGGGGTCTGGGGAGGATTAAGACATGGAGCTCCCTGCCCTTGGGCCAGTTCCACCCACGCCCAGCTCCCACTAAGAGCACCGAGCTCTGCCTCGGGCTACGAACTGGAGCTGGGTCAAACCTGCTGTGCAGGAAATCAACCTGTGCAATTCTCAGTGCAGGTGCAGACGAGCTCGCCTGAGCAAGACAGCCCTAGGTTAGTGCTAACACCGGGGCCAGGATATCCCTGCTGAGGACTTAACCTCCCTGCCAAGCTGCAGCCAAGATTTCCCAGGCTACGGCTTCCCCTCTAAGGACACGACTACCAATGAACGCCCTGCAGTCTAGGAATCTGGCTCAATGCAGACCCAAGGCCTGATTCTTAGTTATACCTCAGCCACTCTACACTGCTCTCGATGTAAAGGACACTGCCTGAGTGGTGTAACTGAGACTCACACAGCATCCTGGCCCAGACCCTGCACCACCCTGCTCGGGATGTTTTGCCATCAACCTTTGCAGAGGCAGGATCAGCCCTTTTCTGTGAGCGCTTTCCCATTCTGTCTGTGCAGCTTGTGCTCGTTCCTGCTTTCCTCTTCTCTTTCCTCTCCTCCCCTCTGGCTGGCTCTTTTCCCATCCCTCGCTCCTTGCCTGCTTCCTAGCTCTCTTCTTCATTCCTTTGTCTCTTTCCCCCACCCCATCTCCTGTCACCTCCACACATTGTTCTGCTCCCTTCTCTTGGAAGCAGATTGCTCTCTGCCTTTTCCAGCTGTGGCTTCCCCTTTCTCACTCTGCCTTCCTCGTGCGTGTGCACACAGGGCCTGTGAATGTGTGTGCACACCTATGCATGTGTCTGCCTACGTGTGTGTGTGAGTCCTGCTGAGAGATGCATTCAGGGTACGAATGATCCTTGAGTACCAGCAGTTATTATGGTGTGCGCCTTATAGCTAGGAAAATACGGTATTGGCTACTCTGTTGGCATTTAAATTAAATTCAATCACCCAGATTAAAATAAAGCAAAGCCCCCTTCCGAAAGGCAGTGCCGTCCCTGCAGCCGGGAACACTGGGAAGTGGTTATTGAATATAAACATGCCGTGTAATTTACATGTTAATTATGTTGAATGCACTACAAGGCCGTAATTAGAAACTAATTGGATGAGAGCGCATGTAATTGGTTTTGCGGGCACAGTGGATGCGTTAATGGCGCACCTGGGGAAAGAGCCGTCCCACACCCCAACCGGAATTAACTCTTGATGCCCATTGTGCCAGCTCCCAGCAGGGGCCTTGTGTAGGCACCAAGGAAGATGGGCAGCCAGCAGAAAAGCCTCATGGGGGAGTAGGAGCCAGTAGAACTTCCCTGGGCAGTCAGTGATTCTGGGTTCCCTGGGTGCATGGTTCTTAGTCTCCAAACCAATCCTGGTCTCTGCCATCGTATCTGCAAACAGACCTAGCAAACACATTCCAGCCTGTGAAGTGTTTGCCTGCTGGGTCGGTGGAACTTCTCTTTTCCTGTTTAGTGATTGGTCACTATTATCCCGCTCCTGGATTAGATGCTTGAAAGTTTGGAAACGGGAGAGTATCCAGTGGCACCCTTCCAATGTGAATTTCTGGGATCCCTCACATTCACAAAACCTTTGGAGTCAGTAGGCAGGCTGGTGGCTAACCCAGCACTGGAATACGCAAGATCAAGGAACCAAACAGCCCATGGCTAACGGTGGAGCAAAGCCACCTTGGCTATCCACGAAACCACATGCCAGTTGCTTTCTTGCACATCTGGCCTGCCTCAGGGACAGGTTCTTCTCTCCACCTGGATGGGACTTTTGTATGTAATTAGAGAGCCAGAACCTCAGTGGCTTTACACCAACGGTGGATCTGGCCTCCAGTGTGAGTAAGATGCTTGGGAGGTATTTTAAAAAAAGGAGAGAGGATAGAAAAGGATAGAAAATAACACAAAACATGCTATTGATAGGGCCAGAAGATTGAGGACTTGGAGCAGTTGTGAGAGGGCCATGCAAATGGCTCTCCAGGAAATGCCTGTTTTCAGGTGGAAAATGACCATTTGCCCATACGCGTCCACTTTCTGACTATCCTACCCACCATGGCATCAACTCAAACATGGCTGGAACAGGGCGGGGGTCCGGTCTGGGCGAGCTGCCTGAAGGAATGAAACTGGCATGATTGGAATGCCCCAGAGAACGACAGTGGAGATGGCTCTGGGTATGAGGAAGTGTCTGTCTGCCAAAAACTGGCAAGAACTTTGTTGCTTTGCCCAGCCAGGAGAAGGCTTAGACAGGACTGGACTGAGAGCGGAGTGAAAACTAATTGGCAAGTTCTTTCTTTGCTGCCCCCAATGGGTGAAATGACCAGGCTGGAAGTGTAGAACAAGTCTAGGGGAATTCTGCTTGATGGAGCATCTCATCAGTTGGCACAATTCACTGCCAGGAGGGCGCATTGAGTCCAGAGGGCTGGGAGATTGGTTCTTTAAAGGTCTGGACAATTTCATGATCACCATCATCGTCATTTGTAGCTGTTCAAGAGATGATGCCGCGGGTAGGAAAATGGTCTCCTGGATTCCCCCACTGCCTATGTTTAGTGTGGCACATGGGGCGAGCTGCTTCTTGGGCAGGTGAGGTGGGTACCAGGTATTGGCTCCTACTAGGCTCTGGATTGGTTAGACCAGGGGTCTGATCTAGTGTACGAGGCAGAATACTGGACAAAGGGTCTGCTGCAGAAGAAGGACACAGGCTTGGATGGGTCACTGCATTGTCTGGTGGAACTGGAGGCTGGATCATGGATTAGATGGGCCAATGGTCTGTTCCACTCAGGGGGACTTCCGTGTCCACATGCCACAGGATGTTAGTTTGGTGGGATGAGAGAGAATGGATCTTGTCCCAAGGAGGAAGAAGTTGCTGAGGCTGTAAGGGCATGATCTGTGGCTGCAACAAAGCCAGTCTGGAATACCCTTAACAGTGCAGCCAAAGAAGCAAAGCAGTGTAGCCAATCCCAAGAGTTCAAAACCCCTGAGCCAGCCCCCGCCCCCACCTCAAAATCCTGAGTTGGCTTTAAAATCATGAGATTAAAAAAAAACAAAAACCACAAAAAACAATTTTGGGTTCTTTTTGTTTCTTGCTGGTTTCTGAGAATTAGGCGCTCATGTTTTCATGCTGCAATCAGAAGGGCTAGAAGCTTCCTGGGCTTTTTCCCCCCTGAAAGTGGTAATTCCCCCATAATGTTGGGACTCCAGGAGCTGGAGCCTTCTCAGCCCCAGATATTGTGAGAAGGGAAAGAAAATCCCAACATTGCTTGACATTTGGGATGTCCTGTTGTTTGAGTGGGGGAAGTGGGTCTCTAATGGCAAGCTTCTAACACGGAGGCCCCCTAAATCAGAGGCCGCTCTCGCAAGTTGGGGTGACACCGTTCGCTGCTTGATCCTAGGGACCCAGGGAGGGCATATGCCCAGCAGTCTAACAGCGCGCATTGTCCCCTGTGCGCTTTTCCCGTCCACAAGGAGCCTGGCCCAGGTCTCCGCGCTGTTGGCTAATTGGCTAGCTGGGCAGAAGACGTTTGGGAGTTCCGGGATTTTCCTCTGGTGGCAGCCAATTAAAAGGGGATTAGGCTGCTGGCCAGCCATGGAAATGGGCTGCTTTATTGGTCTCCCTTGGTGCAGGGCATAGCTCTGGGATGCAAGACAAGATCTGTTGTCAGGAAAGCGACTCCACTAATTAGCTGTTTTCTTTGGCACGCCTGCATTTCATTTGATTACATGGGTGCTGGGGAGACCCCAGCAGCGCTGCCTCCATCCCGTGGCCAGGGCCGCAGCATTTCCCAAGCTCCGGGAGCGGAACCGCACCAGGGACACCGATTTTCCCAGGCTGGGAAAATGCTGTCTTTGCCTGGGAGCACGTCCAGATGGACAGGACAATGGCTCAGCAAATTCTGCTCTCAGCCGTGCCCTGTCAATTCCCTGGGGCAAGGGAGTCACACTGGATTTATGCCCCCATTGAATTTGGCCTACAATGTCTCAAAATCGTTGTATGATCTTAAAATCCAAGGTCCAGCTCCACAGCTGGTGTAAATTGGCATGGCTCCATTGGCTACAGTAGAGTGACACTGATTTACGCTCGTGGGGGGCCTGGCCCCACCGACTCCACTTAGGGTGACCAGATGTCCCAATTTTATTGGGACAGTCCCAATTTTTGGGTCTTTTTCTTATATAGGCTCCTATTACCCCCCACCCCCATCCCCATTTTTCACAGTTCCTGTCTGGTCGCCCTAACTCCAATGGGGCGCTGGTGATTCCCCCCAGTAGGGGAGCTGGCCCTACCACGGGATGTTAGGTTGAGGAGCTGGGGGTGGGTGCTTTGCGGGGGTGGAGAAGGGCAGGATTAAGATGGGATGGCAGGAATCTGGCTCTGTGACACAGGCAAAGGGCTAACATGCTCAGTGCCTGGGAGCTGCTCTTTGCTCAGCTGGGCATTCAGTGCCTGGGCCTCCCTGGGGGCCTGGGCCTGGCCACTGTGCATATGGGAAATGGCATGTGCTGAAAACTAAACTTGGGGCATTCCATAGCAAGGGGCAAGAGAGGCCTCCTCCGCCAGAACAGCCTTCCCCCTGAACCCAGACACATCCCAGGGGCCCATTATACCCCCCACAGCTTCCCCCTGAGCCCAGACACACCCCAGGGGCCCAATATACCCCCCACAGCCTGCCCCCTGAGCCCAGACACTCCAGGACCTCCCATACCCCCCTAGCCTACCCCCCTGAGCCCAGACAGACTCTGGGGCCCCCCACTTCCTACAGCCTGCCCCCCTGAGCCCAGACACGCTGGGGGGGAACATGTCCCCTCAGGACTTTCACAGCCTGTGCCCCAAGCTCAGACACACATGGGGCCCCACATGTCCCCTCAGGAGTCACACAGCCTGCTCCCTGAGCCCAGACACACTCCAGGGGCCCAATATACACCCCACAGCCTGCTCCCTGAGCCCAGACACACCCCAGGGGCCCAATATACCCCCCACAGCCTGCTCCCTGAGCCCAGACACGCCAGGACCTCCCATACCCCCTAGCCTACCCCCCTGAGCCCAGACAGACTCTGGGCCCCCCCGCTTCCTACAGCCTGCCCCCCTGAACCCAGATACACTGGGGGGAACACGTCTCCTCCGGACTCTCACAGCCTGCCCCCCAAGCTCAGACACACATGGGGCCCCACATGTCCCCTCAGGAGTCACACAGCCTGCCCCCCAGAGCCCAGACGCCCACTAGGACTCCCCCATGC
Organism: Chelonoidis abingdonii; assembly: GCF_003597395.2. Taxonomy (NCBI): domain Eukaryota; kingdom Metazoa; phylum Chordata; order Testudines; family Testudinidae; genus Chelonoidis; species Chelonoidis abingdonii. The sequence goes on from NC_133784.1 coordinate 19,593,626, forward strand.
CCCATATAGCCTTCCCCCCAGAGCCCAGACCTATCCTGGGGACCCCCCACATATCCCCCAGGACACTCCCAGCCCGCCTTCCCGAGCCCAGATATGCCTTGGAGATCACACACCTATTATCTGCACTGCTTCCTCAGTGCACCCCAGACAGGCATCCCTGTTACCTGCACGAACAGCCTGATAGGTCAGATCCCAGACCCCAACATATGTTCCCGGGGCCCCCCAGCTGCTCACACCATAGACCAGACCCACACTCCAAGCATCCGCCCAGCTTCGTAGCCCGGTGGTGAGTCTGTACAGCAGGTCAGTGGGCATGGGGTCTCCCTGCCTGTCAGACAGCATTTCAAAGCAATGATTTAGTGAGGCACCAGGCAGCACAGCCCCCCACCCTCCTACACACACACACCTTGAAGAGGCAGCGTCCTGACTCGGTTCTCCTCAGCTCCCTCGCAGAATTGCCACAGGATCTGGGCTGGGTTATATCCCACCCCCCCTTCACTCCCCACTCATCCGCCCCATGCTGAGTCTGCCTTCCAGGGCTGAGTGCCTGGGCAGCTCGTCAGAGAGGTGTCTCTTGCCTGCTCCCCTCAGGCTCAGCACTCCAACCAGAACTCTGAGCCAGGCCTGGCTGCGCTATTGGGATCCACAGCAACCCCCGGGACCGCAGAGTAGAATCACCCTGCCCAGTCACCAGTGCCACACCCCCTGCGCTCTCAGCACCTGCCACAAACCCAGCCCTGGACTGGGACTTGAACCTCCAACCTTCCCAGTGAGCCCCAGGCTGGTGTGCCTGGGAACACACTGCCTTGCGAGTAGGGGGCACGGCTGGAAGGAGGCCCAGCCCCTGGTGTGAGCCCACTCTCGAGGAGCCCACTAGATTCCCAGAGTCCACGGCTGGAAGGATGTGACCATCTAGCCTGACCTGGCTCACCAGGCCAGAGAACTTTCCCACAATCATTCCTGGAGTAGATCTATTAGCCAGCCAGCCAGCCAGTCTGGATTTAAACATTGCCAGTGATGGTGAACCCACCCTGCTCCTTGGTAAATGGTCCCAGTGGTTAGTTACCCTCCCTGCTAAAAATATACACCTCATTCCCAGTATGAATGTGTCTAGCTTCAACTTCCAGCCATGGATCATGTTAGACTTTCCTCCACTCAATTAAATATCTGTTCCCCACGTAGACTTATAAACCGGGCTCATGTCCCCCCTACACCTTCTCTTTGTTAACCTAAATAGATCGAGCTCCTTGAATCTACCACTATAAGGCAGGTTTTCTAATCCTTTAATCATCATTGTGGCTCTTCTCTGAACCCTCTCCAATTCATCACCATCCTTCTTGAACTGGGAGCACCAGAACTGGACCCAGGGATCCAGCAGCGGTTACACCAGGGCGAAAATAGAAGTAAAACCATCTCTCTGCTCCTACTGGAGAGTCCCCTGTTTATGCATCTGAGTATGGCAATGGAACCTCCTGTTTAGCCGATTAGCCCCCCACCCCACTCCAGATCTTTTTCAGACTCTGTGAAGGAGGGGATCTAGTCTGTCCCCAGGTGGGAGCCAGCCAGGCATGGCTTGACCTGAGTGCATTTAAAATCTGTGACGAGCTATTGAGAACTCTGTTGTGGGTGACCCAGGCCCTGAGCCCCCCTCCCCATAGGGCTAGCTGAAAGGCAGGGATTAAGCAGCAAGGGGCCTGCCCACCTTAGTTACGCTTGTCAGCAGTTCCTAGAGATTTAGGGTTGCGCGGGTCAGAGGTCAGTGCGTGGGTGCAGCTGCCTGTCCATCACCTTTACAGAGCTCAGATCAGCAATTGCTGAGCTGTCACCGGGCGTCAGGCAAGCAGACAGGGGAGTGACGAGTGTCCATCAGGACCATGGACCCCTTTGTGGGCGCCTTAACTGAGTGGGTGTGTCCGCCCACTGCTGAGCACTCAGCCGTGGGGCCTCGGCAGCGGATGTTTTACTGGAGGGATGGGAGGGTGAATGGAGAGCTTAGCTTCTAAATGGGCTGAGCAGCGGGGGCTGGAGCCCCACAGAGCCCTTTGTACCCAGCCTGTCCCATTCTGTTTGCGGGGTGTGACGATGCGGTTCTGGTGGGACCCAACTGAGAGTGCCGATTTAGGACAAATCGCTTAAAACAGGGCAGTTACAGCCCAAGGCTGGGGTATTTCCACCTCTAAGGCAAACCAAACCAGCCAGCCAAAGAGGACTTTGGTTTCACCCCACTGGTTAACCGCAAGTCACACAAGCAATTCCCTTTGACATTCCAGTTTCCCAGTATTCCCACCAGTGCCACTTGTCCTGGGATGAATGGTTATGAAAACCAACACCCCAATAAAAGAAAAAGGTTCTCTCGATCCCAAGGAATCAAGCCCCAGACCCAGGTCAATATGCAAATCAGATCTTACCCACAAATCATGCTGTTGCCAGTCCTTTAGAATCTAAAATCTAAAGCTTTATTCATAAAAGGAAAACGATATAGATGAGAGCTAGAATTGGTTAAATGGAATTAATTGCATACAGTAACGGCAAAGTTCTTGGTTCAGGCTTGTAGCAGTGATAGAATAACTGCAGGTTCAAATCAAGTCTCTGGAGTACATCCCCCGCTGGGATGGGTCATTCAGTCCTTTGTTCAGAGCTTCAGTTTGTAGCAAAGTCCCTCCAGAGGTAAGAAGCAGGATTGAAGACCAGATGGAGATGAGGCATCAGCCTTTTATAGTTTTTCCAGATGTAAGAACCTCTTTGTCCTTACTGTGGAAAATTACGGCAAAATGGAGTCTGGAGTCACACGGGCAAGTTCCTGCATACTTTGCTGAGTTACAAGGCGTATCTGCCTTCTCTCAATGGGTCAGTTGTATAGCTGATGGTCCTTAATGGGCCATCAAGGAGGCTAGGCAGAGCTAACACCAACTTGTCTGGGATGTTTCCCAGAAGCATAGCATAAGTCTGACGTATAGACAGTATAGAGCCAATATTCATAACTTTAACTAAAAAATGAAACATGCATACAGACAGCATAATCATAACCAGTAATCTATAACCTGGTCTTAGACACCTTATATGACTCCCTTTACATAAGATTTGGTGCCACTACAGGACCTTGGTTGCAACCATGTTCTATATGGTCCCAGATTATATCAATAACGTCACATGGGGATACACTGAATAGAACCCAAGAAAGCCCTTAGAGACAAACCTCTGATTCACAGCAGGACCCAGGGAGAGGGGGCGGCTAGATCGGATGATTCCCAGCACAGACCTTCTCTGGGAGAGTCCAGCACAGACCCCAACAGGGATGGTGTGCCCATGGCCCTGGGGTGCATTCGAGATCCGTAGGAGAGGGGAGGCTGCTTCCTCTCTGGGGCAGAGTAAACCAGGAGAGTTTGCTGGTTGTAGGGACCAGGGAGAGCCCAGCCTCACAGAACAGCTTAGAGAGATGGGTGGAGAGATGTAGTCTGTCTGTCTGTCTCTCTATCCACATACACCCTATCTATCTATCTATCTCCACACACACCTATCAACCCCCCCCCCACACAGATCTAGTGCCCTCCGCCCCCCACACCCATCTAGCGCCCCCCTCCCAACCTCCTCCCCCACATCAAGCCATTTGCAATCCCAGCCCAAGGGAGAAGGGTACAGGTGGGCAGTAAGGTGGTTTGCTGGCACCTCCTCTGGTTGACCAGGTGAATCACATGGTGGCTACAGTAGTGAGCAGAAGTTAACCCCTCCTGTGCCGGGCCCCAGTGTGGCACACCTAGGCTGGGTACCTTTGGGCAAAGGACTGTCCCATCCTTGCCAGTGATAAGCCGCACAGGCTCCTATGAGCGAAAGTGAGATCTGGGGTTCCCAAGGGAGGAGGAGGAGAAAGGCCTGCTGTGGTAGGTGGGCACCAACCTTCCACGAGCAGAGCTGGCACCATCCGGCTAGTCACACACCAGCAGCATGGTCCCAGGGCGGTTGTTGTGTCCGGAGTGGGATCCTAGGCAGGGGAAGGGATAGCTCAGTCGTTTGAGCAGGTTAAACCCAGGGTTGTGAGTTCAGTCCTTGAGGGGGCCATTTAGGGAACTGGAGTAAAAATGTGTCTGGGGATTGGTCCTGCTTTGAGCAGGAGGTTGGACTAGATGACCTCCTGAGGTCCCTTCCAACCCTGATATTCTATGATTCTATGATCCCGTGTGATCAGCTGGCTCTGGGTGTGTGTCAGGACGATGCCAGCACTGGGCATGTGCAAGGCAGGTAATTCCCACCGAGGCACATTCCCAGGGAGTCCCATTCGACTCTGATGCCTCAGCACTGGCACTAAAGAGTAAATGGTTCATGGCGAAAATAGTGATCCCTTGCCTCCCAAGCAGAGACCGCTGCCTGTGCCCCAGGCTTGAGGGCATGGCCCTTGCAGCACTGGGGCCAGCACAGGGGGTTGGGAGATGCTGATTGGCTAAAAGGTGTTGATGGCTGGACAATGCTGATTGACTGCAGGGTTCTCATGGATAAAGAGCACTGGTTGACTGGTCCAGAAGCGCTGATCAGTGGGATCATGCTGAGCGGTCAGAGTGTGTCGACCAGCCAGAAGCCTCCAGTTGTTTCTCCTAGCGTGCAAGCAAATTGTAACTCTTGGGAAGACATTCTGCTGTGTGGTTAGTTTGGGATTATGCCAGGTTTTGTGTAGAGGCATCTTTGGCAGAAGAGTTTGCTCCGAATAGGCAATTCTTGAGGCCAGGGATTTGGGTTGGGCTGATATCTCTGAGACAGCATTGCACTGGCTGCTGTTCAACTACTGCTGTTCCACACCTGGTGTATCTGTGTAAACAAAACCTCTTACATTTAGTATTCACGCAGACTAACCATTAACTTCCACTGGGAAGACAACCTGCAGGGCCCTGCTCAGCAGGGGGGCAACAGAACAGGATGTCAGCTGGTGTCAGGAGAAGGGGCAACACTCGTATGATCAGGTCATCAATTTACAGTAGACATTGTACCTGTGAGTTGTAGTAGGCGGCTGGCTTTGGGGACACCTCCAGTGGAGATGGTAGGTGATTGATGGGCTCCTTGAAAAGCATCAAGCTGTGGCTACCTTCCCTGTTTAAGTCCCCTGCCTTGCTTGAAAGGCTCTGCTTGCTCAGTGTTTCTTTTTATCCTGTGGTTGATGGTTGGCGGACTGATGGTGTTTAATGATGTCGTAAGCTTTTCCATTGATCCAATTCTGTAGCAACGTAAGGAGTCTTCTAAAAGTCTATAAAAGCAGACAAGTATCTCCCACTGCCTGGTTTGTTTGTCTCTTGTTTATTAATGAACATCTGTGTGGTTAGAGATGTGTGTAGTGGTTTGCTTGTCTTGTTGGAATCCAATTTGTCTTCCCCATATAATGGTGTTACCTATCAGGTATTATGTTTGTCTTTTATTGAGGATGCTGTAGAACAGTTTGCTGACGTTAACACAGATGCCTCTGCCGGTGTTTGGGGTGAGAACATCTCAGTTTGGGTGGATTGGGGTAATGCAGCCACCTGGCAGCATCTCTGGGAAGTCTCAAAATTGATGAGTTGGTGAAACAACTATAACAAGGCTTCTTGTATGTTTCAGCACCTCACTTGATCTATTGTCTGGGCCATAAAACTCCCCAGAGCAGGATTTCTGGTAGTAGTTTTGGCATTTTCAGGTGTAACCGGCTCTTCCACGTTGCCATTTTGTTCTCTAGTACGTCATTGGGGTTGGATTGACTAGATCACGGACCCGTTCTCTCCAGGTTTCACCGGTCTGGGATCAGATGCCTTTTTCTGGGTTTAACTTCTTCTCAGCTTGACTGGCAGAAGAAGCTGCACCTTTGGTATGTGCTAACTTTCCCTTCCCAGGCTCTGATCTGAATCCTGTTGATCTGGAGCACCGCAGGGAGCACAGGATAAGTCAGCCTCAAGTGACTCTCAGAGATTTCAGCTGGAGAGCTCCTGCATTTTTCCCCATGATTTTTGGCTGTTTGGCTGTTTGTATAAACCAGGGGGTTCTCAAACTGGGGGTCGGGACCCCTCAGGGGGTCGCAAGATTATTACATGGGGGGGTTGCGAACTGTAAGCCTCCACCGCAAACCCTGCTTTGCATCCAGCATTTATAATTGTGTTAAATATATTAAAAAGTGTTTTTAATTTATAAGGTGGGTTGCACTCAGAGGTTTGCTATGTGAAAGGGATCACCAGTACAGAAATTTGAGAATTACTGGATACACCATTTCCCTTCTTTCTTTGCTAGTCACAGGGCTTGTTTTCTGGCTGTGCGGCTGGGGGCTGCTTTGCTCTGTGCAGGTCTATCCACAATACCTCTGTGATCTTGGCCAAGTCCTTTCACCTCTCCATTTCCACTCCCCGCATTTGTTTATTTTGATTGTAAACTCATTGGGGTGGGAGCTCTGTTACATGTGTCTGTGTAGCTCAGGCCCGCAGACAAGGGGCGGGGGGGGGGCGGCAAAGGGAGCAATTGCCCAGGGGCCACTGCCGTGGTAGCGGCAGCGGTGGTCAGGAACTCCAGGCCTTTTTAAATTGCCTGGGCAGGCCGCAGGGCTCCTAGGTGTGCGCGGGGTGGTACCGGCGGTGGCCAAGGCAGCCGGGCGGGCACATGGAAGCCCTGGAAGAGCTGTCAGCAGCTCTCTAGGCAACAGCCAGTGCAGATGCAGCACCACCCAAATGTCTGGCAGACCGAATCTGTGCGGGCATAGCATGTGCGTGTGTGCACCAGCTGCTGCACGTGGTCCAGCTCCGCACCCATGTGGCGATGCCACACCGGGCCAGCAGCAGCGTGGGGCCCAGCTCCAGCCCACCCTGCATGATGCGCAGTGGCAGTGGCTCCCCACCCCAGCAACCCACCCATTGACTGTTCTGCCCCGGGGCCCGGAATTGCTGTCAGTGAACCTAAATGTATTTATTTATGTAGTGGCCAGGCTGGTATCACTAACCAGCTTGCGTTAGGGCTTATTCGGCAGTCTAGCAATTTGCTCTTTTAATGACGGTCATCTTCACAGTAGCTCAGTAATTTTCTTTGGAGTCCCGGCCCCAGACGTGTTCTTTGGACAGAGGTTTTGTGGGGCCTGCTCCCCACTTTAAAGTTATTTCAGACTATGTTTTTCCACTTGAATTAATTAGCTATAACTGTTCAGAAATGGTGCCTGCATGCTGTATTATTATGCTGCTTCCATTCTGAAGCGCTGCTTTCACATCAGGGTGCACATTTTCCTAATAAGCCCCCGGCATTCTGGGCAGATTTCCCATGGTGCAACAGTCTACTGTCTCCTGGGATTTTTCTGGCGGTGCATTGTGGAATGCCGCTGGCATACACGGGTGGTTATGGGCTGTTGTGTCCAGTGGCATCTGTCTCACTGTCAGTAGGGCTTGGTGCTCCACAGCACATTTTTTCCAGGGCGATGTAAGGTGAGGCACTCATTGGAGGATGGGCTGGGTGCAGTGTGAGCAGGTTGGCCCTGGGGCTCCATGCAGCTGCTGCAGCCCATCCAATCTGAGAAGGAACCTGGTATCCCTGGAGCAGCTGCTCGCTCCTTCTCTCCATATTGCTCCCCACAAACATTGTATTCTCAGCCTGGGGCTAGTGAATGGTTTTATCAGTGATCTAGAAGACAATATAAAATCATTGCAGGTGAATCAAACATTTGTGGAGCAGTAAATAATGACGGGGGTGACAGGTCAGCTAGACAGAGCAATTCAGGTCGCTTGGTCAGGTGGACTCAGTCGAACAACAGGGCTTTGAGTGTGTGAAATGCAAGCCCATGAATCTAGGACCAAATAATGCAGGTTGCACTGACAAGATGAGGGACTGTGCTCTGGAACATAATGACACTGCAAAGAACTTAGAGGGCGTGCTCAGGAAACAATTGAACACGAGCTCCCAGCAGGATGCTGTAGCTCAGAAGCAAACACAGTCCTTGGCTGTATAAGCCACAGAACATCAAGCAGAAGTCGGGAGGTGGTGTTACCTCTGTACATGGTAGTGTGTCCAGGTCCGGGCCCACGCTTGAAAAAGGACGTTGAAGAATTGGGAAGGGGTCAGAGAAGAGCCACGAGAATGACTGGAGGGCTGGGAAACCTGCCTAAGAGTGAGACACTTAAAGAGCTCAAGCTGAAAAGTTTATCCAAGAGGTGACTTGAGCTTGGGCTACAAAAACCTGCATGATATTAGATGGCACGGTAATCTAGTAGGCAAAGGCTTAACAGGATCCAACGTCTGGCACCTGAAGCTAGACAACTTCAGATTAGAAATAAGGCACCCATTTATAACAGTGAGGGCAATTATCCCTGGGAATGCCCGAGCCAGAGGTATGGTGGGTTCTCCCTCTGAGTCTTTAAATCAAGCCTGGGGGTCTTTTAAAAAACCATGTTCTAGCTCAAGCTGCCTTTAGGAGCTGGAGGAAGGGATCCCTGAGTGAGGGATGTTGACATACCTACCGCAGGGGCTGCACTGCTCATGTGGCGAGCCCTGGCCCTACGTGGTGGGACTGTGCTGGCCCCATTGGCACAGGCTGGTGCAGGGCGAGCCCCTTGGGGCAGCAAGCCAGACGCAAGGTGGCTCGGATCAGAGAGGAAATATAGACCATGGGGCTGGGCATGCTATCAGTTGCAGAATACATGGCCAGTGCTTTTACTGATTTATCCAAAGGGGTGCAGCGCCCCACACCCATCCAGCCTCTCTCTCCCTTGGCTCCATTGCCATCCCCCTGGCAGGACACTGTTCCAGCCCCACAGATGCTGGTTTCAGGGTGAGCGTTTTGGCTCAGCCAACTGCTCCAGGGAAACGGAGGCATGCCCCATGTTAGCAGAAGACAGTAAACTAGTAAAACTCCCATGCAACATTACCAGGTTAATACTCCCTACTCCCTACTCCATCACATCTTTTCCCCCTTCGAGAGTGAACTGAGCGGGGTCAGTCTAACCAGTGATCTGGGGAAGTTCAGGCCCCCATCTCTGGGACAATGCATCAGCTATCACGTTGGCTCTCCCCTTCCCATGGACCACCTCCATATCGTAATTTGGAGGAGCAGGCTCCACCTCAGGAGCTTGGCATTGGCTCCTTTCATCTGGTATAGCCAGGTTGGAAGAGTGGAGACACAGTGAAGTGTCGCCCAAATAGATATGGCTGTAATTTCTTAACGGCCCATACCATAGCTGGGCATTCCTTCTCTATGGCTGCATAGTTTGGCTCCTGAGATAACAACTTCTTGCTCAAGTACACGATGGGATGTCTCTTCCCCTTTTCATCAACCTGCATGAACACCACATCCAGCCCTGTTTCTGAGGTGTCGGTGAACACCCTAAAGGGCTTGTCAAAGTCTTGGTTTACCAGAACTGGGCCACTCACCAGAGTTTCCTTCAGTGCACAGAAAGCCCTCTGGCACTGCTCAGTCCAGATCACCTTGTCTGGCTTTCCCTTCTTGCATACCTCGTTAATGGGGGCAGCTATGGAGCTAAAGTGTGGCACAAATCTTCGATAATACCCCCCATCCCAATAAAGGCCTGGACCTGCTTTTTGGTTGGGGAGTGGGCCAGTCTCTGATCGTCTCCACCTTGGCTGGTTCTGGCTTTAGGCAGCCACTCCCCACCCGGTGGCCGAGGTAAGATACTTCGGCCACCCCCATCTTGCACTTTTCAGCTTTTATGGTCAGCCCAGCCTCCAAGAGTTGGTCCAGCACTTGTTTAACCTGGGACACATGGTTTTTGCAGGTCTGGCTAAAGACACAAATGTCATCAATGTATACCACGGTAAAACTCTCCACCCCCTTCAGTAGCTGATCCACCAGGCGCTGGAAGGTGGCCGGCGCTCCCTTGAGGCCAAAGGGCAGGGTCAGAAACTCGTAGAGCCCCAGAGGGGTGATAAAGACAGATTTCAGCCTTGCATCTGCATCCAGCGGCCCTTGCCAGTAGCCCTTTGTAAGATCCATGGTAGAAAGGTAGCGAGCTCCTCCCATCTTGTCTAGGAGCTGGTCAGGCCTGGGCATGGGGTAGGCATCAGACATGGTGATGGCATTACGCTTCCGATAGTCCACACAGAACCAGATCAACCCATCCTTTTTGTGAACCAAAACCACAGGAGAGGCCCAAGGGCTGGAAGATGGCTGGATCACCCCCCAAAGCCAACATGTCACTAACCTCTCTTTCCAGGTCCTGAGCAGTTTTCCCTGTGACTCAGAAGGGGGAGTATCTTATAGGAGGATGAGATCCTATCTCCACCTGCTGGACAGTCAGATTAGTGAGTCCAGGCTGGTTGGAAGACAGCTGTCGGTACAAATGCAGCACCCCTCCGATCTCAGCGTGCTGCGTAGGTGTTAGCTGATCAGCGAGGGGAATTGTTTCCAGGGAGAGCCAGCTCCTGTCTCAGAGAATAGATCTACTAAAGGGTCATCTCCCTGCTCCTCACAATTCCTACACGTGGCCAACACCACATTCCCCCTGTCATAATATGGCTTCATCATATTAACGTGCTACACCCGGTGGCAGTGTGCCCGGTTAGACAGCTCCACCACATAGTTTACCTCATTTAGTTGCTTGACAACCTTGAAAGGGCCTTCCCAGGTGGCTTATAGTTTGTTTTTTCTCACGTGGATGAGACTGTCACCTGGTCCCTGGTGGTGTGGGCGTGGGCCCACGCTGTGCAGACATACCAGACCTTCTGCTTCCTCTGGGCTCTGACCAGATTCTCCTTGGCCAAGCCCAGGAGCTCAGTAAGTCTTTCTCAGAAGGTCAAGACATAGTCCACCACTGATTCTCCATCGGGAGTGTCCTTCCCCTCCCATTCGTCTCTCATTAGGTCCAGGGGCCTCCTTATCCTTCTTCCGTATAACAGTTCAGAGGGTGAAAAGCCGGTAGATTCCTGGGGCACTTCCCTGTACGTGAACAGCAGGTGAGGTAAATACTTGTCCCAGTCCTGTGGGTGCTGGTTCATAAAGGTTTTCAGCATCATCTTTAGAGTTCCATTGAACCTCTCCACCAGCCTGGGGGTGATATGCTGAGGCCCAGATGTGCTGGACCCCACTTTTCTCTCACAAGCACTGGAGCAGGGCTGACATGAAGTTGGATCCCTGGTCTGTCAAGACTTCCTTGGGGAACCCCACTTGGCAGAAAATGATCAGCAGCGCATCTGCCGCCGTGTCTGCTTCGAGAGAAGACAAGGCCACTGTCTCAGGGTAACAGGTAGTGAAATCTAGCGCCACCAGAATGTATTTCTTCCCCAACCAGGCCCCACTATGTCCACAGCCACCTTCTGAAAAGGCTCCTCTGTGCTGGGCAAAGGTCTCAAAGCTGCTTTCCCCTTGTCCCGGGCCTTTCTCATCCTCTGACAGGGGTCACAGGATCGGCAATAATGTTGGACAGTATTAAAGACTCCAGGCCAGTAAAAGTTCTGCCTGGTACACCGGATTCTCTGGTGTTCTGAGAAAGGGATGTCATGGGCCAGGTACAGTAGCTTGCGGCGATACTTCTGGGGGGCCACCAGCTGTCTCCGGATCCCCCATGACTCCACTTTCCCTGGGGAGCCCATTCTTGGTACAGGAATCCCTTCTCCCACAGGAACCTCTCCTGGCAGCCTTTCCCCATGGTCTGTGCTGCACTGAGGCCAGACAGGTCCCTTAGCTTATGCAAGGAGGGATCTTTCTGCAAGTTGGCCTGGAACTCAGCAGTTGGGGAAAGGATGGGGGCCTGCTCTGTCTCGCTGGCTGGGTCTGAAGCCACAGCCCCTCTGAGCCTTGTCCCTGGGCACTCCCTCCCCACCAGGGTAGGTTCCTACACCTCTGGTGAGGAATACTCCCCAATGCCAGGGTGTAGTGTCCCTCACCGGCTCTGGCTACGGGTCATGACTAGGGCATTCTGGGGTTGCTTGGCCAATCCTCTAGGTCATCCCCTCCTCAGCACCTCGGTGGGCAAATGATGGTGCACGTCCACATCCTTGAGGCCCTCCTTGGCCCCCCATTTCAGATGTACCCTCACCACGGGCACCTTGAATGGGATCCAGCTCATGCCTGTCAGGATCAGGTAGGTATTGGGCACCACCAAATCTGGAGCCACCACCTCGAGCAGGGCCAGCGTCACCTCAGCGCCCATGTCCCAGTATCCATTGACCTTCCTCCCATCCACCTCCAGGGGAACAATGCTCTCATTCTGCAGGGACAGCCCTGTGCCTACCCTATAAACGGAGAACCTTGAGTCCGGACCATCAAGTCCCCCAGAGGAGCTGGTATGGGAGACTCCTCCCTCCTGTGCAGTTGGTAAGTTGCCAGCCTGGGAAGCCTGCCCCTCCTCTGTCTGGGTCCCTACAGAGTTAACCTTGTGAGGGTTCAATTTGCTCAGTCTGTCCTTGAACTTGGGGCACTGGGTCCATATGTGGCCTCTCTGCCCACAGTAATAACAATTGACATTCCGTTGGTCCCCTCGAGCTGGTCGATTGGTCCTGGTGCCAGTTGTTCCCCTGGAGAGGGGGTTCTCCACATTCCCCCTTTGGGAGTTCCCAGGTTGATCCTCTCTTTGCACCGTGGTGGGCTTATTCTTTTGGGACTCCTCCGTTCCACCACCTGACTGGCTGTCCACAAACTCATTGGCCAGCTGCCCTGTGCTCTGCAGGTCCTCTGGCTTTTTGTCCACCAAGCATATCCTCAGGTCAGATGGGCAATGTTCATACAAGTGCTCCAGTACAACCAGTTTAGCCATGTCCTCCTTAGTCTGGACCCCATCTGACCATTTGTGGACATATCCCTCCATTCGGAGGATCAGTTCCAGATACGTGTCCTCAGGGGTTTTAAGCTGACTCCAGAACTTTTTCCGGTACGCCTTGGGAGTTATCTCAAACTCGCATAAGAGGGCCTTTTTGAACAGTTCATAGTCCCCTGCCTCCACCCCTTCCATTCGGTTGTACATCCCTACAGCTTTGGGGTCCAATAAGGGGGTGAGAAACCGGAGTCTGTCTGCAGGGTCAACTCTATGCAGCTCACAGGTCTTCTCAAAGGCCATCAGGAATTCATTTATGTCCTCCCCTTCCTTCAACTGGGCCAGGATGCGATTATCAAAGTTCCATGTAGTCCTGGCTCCCCCTTCACTTCACTCACCGCAGCAGGGGGCTCTCTGCTCTTAAACTTTGCCAGCTCAACTTCATGCTGCCGCTGTTTTTCCCGATCCTCCAGCTCCTTCTTTCCCATTCCAGCCACCTCAGCTCCAGCGGGGAGCTTGGCCATGAGGATCCCCTGCTGGCCACGGGGGTCATGGTGTCCCTGGGGTTCACCTGGCTGCTTCTAGTCCTTCCCCAAGCCATAGGTAGGAGGGGCCTCAGAGTGCCCTCGGCAGCAGTCTGACCAGTCCTAGTCGGGACAGACACTGGTGCCCATGCTGCATCTGCCGGGCTGCTTCTCTCAGGGACAGCGATCAGCTCCTCCAAGCAATCCTTCTCCTCCAGCTGGGCAACCACTTGTGCTTTGGTGGCCTTCCCTCTGTGAAGCCCCCTCTCCTTGCACAGCTCTACAAGGTCCCTCTTAAGGAGATGGTTATACATCTCCCTGCTGTTCCCAAGTTATTGTGGACTCACAGGCCTATGTGCTCTCAGCTTCCCACTGTTTCCAGGAGGAACCTCTACTGTGCCAGCCCTTCTCCAGGTCACCACTTCTCTCCCAAGGTCAAGCTGCAGATTCCTCTACCCCTGCAATCGCTTGCAGCAGTCCCCAGGGGGACCCGTTACTGCAACAGCCCTTCTCACTGGTCCCACACTCCCAGGAGTTAAGTGTAGCTCCTCCACCTCCTGAAACTGCTCCTCTCTGAGCCTTCAGCATGCTTGGTTCTTATTAATCCCCCTTCGTTTTACTGCTCCCCAGTCACTTACTGCAGGAAGTACCATCCACAGGGTGCAGTACATCCCACCGCTGCCAGCAGTTGTCAAGGAGTGTGGGGGAGTCAGGGCCCTGCACCCCCCACTTCCTGCCATTCACCGTGACTCTCAGCCAGCCAGTAAAACAGAAGGTTTATTAGATAACAGGAACACAGTCTAAAGCAGAGCTTGTAGGTACAGAAAACAGAACCCCTCAGTCAAGTCCCTTTTGGGGGATGGGAAGCCCAGATCCAGGTTCTGGGCCTGCGCACACACACGCACACACGCACACTCACGTACGTCTCCCTGGCCAGCTGAACCAACCAAAACCCCTTTCTGCTGCCTCACCCAGCCACCCCCGACCCCTTCTCTAGCCTTTATCTAGTTTCCCCGGGCAGAAGGTGTCACCTGACCCCAACCCCCTCCTGGGCTCAGGTTACAAAGGGCAGCCTCCATTGTTTAAATCAAGGGTCTCAAACTCAATTTGCCTTAGGGCCAGTGCCAGTCCTTAAATCCTCCCTGTGGGCCAATAATGTCACTGTAGATGGTGTTCAGAAAATAAAATGTTTATATTGTATTTTTTATTTTGAATTTCTTAGAAATAATAAAGCTGTCATACAACTTTATACAATTCTTCGCCTGCCAGAAAGTTTTTAGTGTTTGCCAGACACCTGGCAACACTTCAGTTCTGTCAATTTGTTGATGTTTGGCCTCCCTGACTGAGCAGTTGAAACATTCAGGATCGCAGCAAGGTGTGCCTCAGATAGCTGTGTTCAGTATTTTGACTTGTTTGTATTCATTGTGGAAAAAAGTGATACTGTCTCCATGTCTGACTCTGCCCAGCAACTAATGATGGTATCTCTGTCCCTCTCTCCCGGTCAATGGGAGCTGTGGGGGACAGAGCCTACAGCAGACATTGCCGGCCGCTGTGGGGGACAGAGCTTACAGCAGACATTGCCGGCCGCGTCTGCCCGTGTCTCTCCTCCTGTCTTTCCTCTGCGGGCCGCAGTGGGGAGTTTCTCAGGCCGCAGATGGTCCGTGGGCTGGGAGTTTGAGACCTCTGGTTTAAGTGCTGGCCATCAAGTATCATCCCTCAGGCCTGGTCTACACTACGCGTTTAAATCGATTTAAACAGCGTTAAATCGATTTAACGCTGCACCCGTCCACATTACACTGCTCTTTATATCAATTTAAAGGGCTCTTTAAATCGATTTCTGTACTCCTACAAAACGAGAGGAGTAACGCTAAAATCGATATTACTATATCGGATTAGGGTTAGTGTGGACGCAACTCAACATTATTGGCCTCATTATTTTACAGTAGCTACCCACAGTGCACCGCTCCAGAAATCGATGCTAGCCTCGGACCATGGACGCACACCACCGAATTAATATGCCTAGTGTGGACGCGCACAATCGACTTTATAATATCTGTTTTATAAAATCAGTTTAAGCTAATTCGAATTTATCCTGTAGTGTAGACGTGGCCTCAGTGAAGTCACCCCCTTATTGCCCATCATCTTCTAGTATTTGTGCAGTACCCCAGGGAAACGGAGGCACACCCCGTGTTAGCAGAAGACAGTAAACTAGTAAAACACCCATGCACCATTACCAAGTTAATGCTCCCTACTCTGTCACATACCCTTCCCCCAATCTACCCCAGCCTGCCTGACCCGTGGTACGCCCTGCCCTGATCTACCCCAGCCTGGCTGACCTCACACACCCCTGTACACCCCTCCCCCCGATCTACCTCAGCCTGCCTGTCCTCAGACCCCACTATCCGCTCACCACGGCCCCTCCCGTCCTCACACCACCTGTCCCTGCCCACACAGCTGTTCGCCCACTTGTTCTTTTCTCAAATCCCAGCCTCCCTGGCCCTCTCCCTCTCATAGGGGGTAACTGCACCCTGTTTCCCTCCTCCCCCCCCCCCCCGGAGTTGCTGAGTTGCCCCTCGTTGACTCTCGACCCTTGGCTCTGAATGCAGACTGTGATGCCTGGGATGGAACTGTCACATGAACAGGCCATGCATTGAAAGGCACCCCCAGTCAAGCAACAGCGCCTGGCTGTGGAACTGCGGGGGAGCACGTGGTCTACCAGGAATAGGGTCTCCTGGCATGTCCTGCATCTGCAGGCAGGGTGAGAGGTGCCAGCAGGCAGAGTTGAGCAGTGGCAGCAGAGAACAGGCCGGCTCAGGACTGGTTGGTCAGTCTAGGCTCTGGGGTGGCCCTGGAGGTTGTGTCCTCACAGCACTGTGCCCTTATCCCCATTGCACCGAGGGAAATGGAGGCCCAGCGAGACTGAGGGTTTATCTGTGCTACAGTCGGGAGCTATGACTGCAGTTCATGTAGCCAGGCCCAAGTGAGCTCGCATGACAACAGCAGCGAAAGCTTGGCAGCACAGACTAGCCTCCCTCACCCAGGGCCCTGGGCGCACACACCAGGGGCTCCCCGCCCAGCTTCAGTGGCTTCACTGCTATTGTTTCTCAAGCAAGCTTTGATCTGGCTAGAGAAGGGCCGATATACCCGGGCTGCAGCCACACCTCCAGGACCCATTGCAGGCAGACCTTCAGTCTCACAGGGCTTCAGTTTCCTTCTGAGTTCAAGGATGGGTGTTAGCCTGGACTAGCCCATGGCCCTTCAGGAGGCTGCATGCAGCTCCCCCAGCTTGCATGGAGGCTCCACTAGCTGTCTAGCCTCCCACAAGCATCAGAAGCATCTGCCCCATGCTGCGGTGTGGTACCCACGAACAGAGAGCAGATGCAGCCGAGCTGCTGACACCCATCGTCCTTCAAGCAGGGCAGTGGGTGGAGGAAAGCAGAGGAGCCCGTGGGTCCATGGAAAGCCGGGGGGATATTTGCATTATAGCGCTGTGCAGCGGCATGGCCTTGTGATGCAGCGCCAGGGCATCTGCAGCTCCGTGCTAGGGACCCAGGCTGGATTCTCCCAGTACTGGGGTTTGCTGGCTGGTGTGGATGCAAGTCTGCAGGGCCACGTTCAGCGCTCTGGAATTTACCCAGTGGCCAGCATCTCTTCTCTCTGAAAAGCAAAGCAGCATGAGAAGCTGTGGCAGAGTCCATCCAGGTCCCCCCCGCCGGCCGCTCTCCTGGCCAAGGCTGCAGGAAACGCTCTGCCGGCAGCATCCCGTGTTCACTCACCACAGGGCCAGGAGGCTAAATATAGCTCTTGAGGAGAGACCTTGGGCAGGGTGGCCCCGGTTCCCTTTCCTGCCACGTCTGGGACAAGAGGGGATTTCAGCCTCGTCCATCCCGGAGCAGCCCTACCTCTGCTGGCCCAAGCCAGGGGACGTCTCTTGGCTGCCATCGCGTTCTGCAGGGATGTGATGGGCCCTGCCGGACCTACAACATTACCTCCGTTGCAAGGCTCTGCGGCCACCCCGGGGCCAGGCCGAACACAGACGGGAATTTCAGTTCCCAGTGGAGAGAGCAGCCCAGTGTGTATTTGGGGTGCTGTGGCGCACAGTGGGCGGGACATTCCACACACCGCTGCTTTGGTACCCAGAGCGGGTCTGTGTCCTGGGGCCATTCAGGGCCCTACCCCCCCCCCCCCCCCAGTCAGGATAGGGAGCCTGGCACTGGGGGAGCCAGAGTCTGCGGGGGGAGGACTGAGCCCCTACTCTTACAGCCCTGGTGCCTCATGGCAGTCCACAGGTGGTGTCTGTGCCCACTTGAAACTGGCCCCAGGGCGCCCCTGCTGGAGGGGTACGGCCCAGCCTTCATTGGGCTGCTGGATGCCCATCTGCACAGGCAAGGCTACAGAGGAGAAACATTCTCTGGCAGGGCTCCGCCTGAGCAGCAAATCAGAGCACCCCACTCGGGGCTGAGTGATCCCCAACAGGCAGGGCTGGCATGCACACAGCTGGCCCCACCCCACCAGCCCCACACACAGAGGGCATGCTGTGGATAGAGAGGATCACCCGTACTGGGGGTTAGGAGGGGCAGATGCAAACCCTGGTGTTCCTCACACTTCTGCCCCCCAAGGCAAAGTGCCAGGGAGCCAAGCCTAGGCCAAGGATATTAAAACGCCTCTGGCTGGAGTCCAGACTCCAGGCCTTGGGATAGTGAGGCCCTGTAGTCTGGTGGCCCCCTCCTGCTGGATCCCCCTCTCCAAGCAGTGGGGAACAGCACCTTCCAGAGCCCAAGCGCAGCTGCCTTGGGCCCCCTGAATTTCCCTGCTCTCCCAGCAAGGATCCCGTGAGCACTAAAACAATGTCAACAAACCTGCCACCCGCAAACAATCCATCACCCCAGGGCTGTAGCTTATTGAAAACAGATCCGAGGGCCATAAACAAACTCTGTCTTTGCTGTGCTTTTGTTTGCTGTCACAGGTTGGGTTTCCTTGGCCAGCTGTATTGAATAAACCCAACTTGAGTTCATCAATTATCCAGACACGCATCCGCGGGTCCCCTGGGGAGCACATTAGCCCCACGAGCTGGCCTGTCGGAGGTCAGGAAAGGGGCTCGCCCGCCTGAGACCTTGGGGAAGCAAACAGGCAGCCAACCGTCACGGCCAAAGGAGCCTGGTGAGCTCACATCCTGTGCCTGTGTTTCCTGCAGCAGAGGTGACCATGGCACGGCCCAGAAAGGAAACTGACTTTGACTTTGTCCGAATCAGAAAGAGAAGTGGCCGACTGCTCCCCTGACTCTTCCTACCCATTTTCCAGCTCCCAATGACTCACATGTCAACCAAGGAGGCAAAAATCTGCCACTCCCTGCTTTGGGCGGACAACGCTCCCTGGGCTCCCTGCACCGCTGAGGATCACCTCACCCACTCAATCCTGCCTGCCCTTTGCTGGAGGAAGAAGGGATGAGTCATTGGGAAGATGATGGACATGCTGCCAGCTCCTGTGGCTCCCTGGGATGCACTCAGGTGCTGAGCAATGTCCAGGCTGGGCTGGCAGATACCCAAGGAAACCCAGGGGCTGCAAGAAGTGGTGTTGGCAGTTCAGTAGGGGGGATGTTGCCCCCTGTCGCCCACTGGCATCGGGGCTGGTGGCATCTTACAGATAAGCTGTTTGAGTTGGGGCGGGGGTGTGAGTGTTTGTAGCCCCCAGCCTCCTGGGGTATGCCTGGTCTGTTAGGGACTCCGGGAATAGGCACAAGAAACCGCCTGGCATTTTCGCGCCACTGGCTTTCCTGGTAACCACACTCTGACTCCCGAAATTCCCCCCATGATTGCAGCTATATTCGATCCTCTCCCTGCCTTTGTGTCCCAAAATGGGTTGCTGGGATACATGTGTACCCCTTTGGGTCCAAACCAGACCATACTTTGCGCAGTCACACCCTCAGAACCTGCTTGGCACCCCCTCTGTATACCCCTCCTCCCCCCATCTCCCTGGGCGTCAGGTCCACCGGAGCACCAGATGGGGGCTCTTTGAGCCCCGCCTGTGGCAGCGTTAGCTTCTGGCCCCACAGGCCTAGCTTTAAGGACAAGGAACTAGATAACGAGAGCTGGAGATTTCCTTCCCAGCAGCCACAAAGGCTGAGCTCAGCAGGGAGTGCCCAGAACAGGTTGCTGCCCCTGCACAGCACAGCCAGAGAGCAAAGAGGGTAGAATATGGGCCCCAGGGAGAGCTGGGCAGGCCCGTTGGAGGAGCAGGAGAGCTGCCTCAGCCTCCTGCACTGGGAGCAGTGTAATGGGGAGACCTCTACCCCTCTGAGTGGTGTGGCTCCTCAAGAACCATTGCCTGGAGGCCTCGGGGGGAGCCATTTCAAGTGCAAGGACGGGGTTTCTGGGGGAGCAGAGATGGAGCTGTCACTGCCGGCTTCCCCAGGTGTCTCCTTCCTGTCTCCTGCACCTGTCTTGCAACGGGGGGCGAGTCACAGGAACTGGTGGAGTCTCTGGATTCAGAACCTCTTACTGTCCTGGCAGCAGGAAGAGCAACAGAAGCAGGCCTGAGAAGGCAGTGAGGGACTCTCCAGGGAATTGATGGAGAGGCCAGCAGTAGCTGGAGCATCAGTGGGGAATTAGCACCATGAGTGGTGATGAGGGGGTCAGGCTAGGGCCGGCCGAGCAGGTACATCCCTGAGCTGCTCCACACCCACCCCAACTGCCAGCCCCAGCCAGGATGCCACCAGCTGGACCTACACTAGCCGCAGCCAGCTGTGGTTGGCCCCTGACAGGACACTGGAGGGGTTGCAGCCCTGCAGCCCTTCCCCAGGCCAGTCGGAAGGAAGAGGTGCCCCAGGGAGCACAGCCTTTGTGGCTCTGTGGTTGGCACGAGTCTTGTGGGCAGCTGAGAGGGGGCTGCGCAGGCCGACGGCCCAGGGAGCAGGCGCTGTGTCCCCATGCTAGCTCTGAGAATCTTGCCTTGGGATCAACAGGCAGCAGGTTTCTATCCCAGTCCCAGGTGGGGGCAGCATGCCCGGGGCTGGCCCTGTGGGGCAGCGTGTGGCCAGTTGAGGGGCAGTGCTAACCCCAGGCTCCTGATGAAGGCGCCCCCAGTGGAAGGTTGCAGGCTGCGTGTGGGGCTTTGTGAATGCAGACAGCATTGCAGGCTAGCCCAGGAAACCAGACTCCAGTGTGGGCACGAGCAGCGCCAGCACCCGCGTTGATCAGACAAGCCTGTTAGTGAGGCATGCTGTGAGTCTGACCCCAACCCAGTCCCAAGCCTGGCAACCCTCTGCGGCGTGGGCCCAGTGATGCTGGGTCCGCAGGGGAGAGGCTAAGGAACTTGGATGCTGTGAGGCTCACTGGCAAGTCAGCACCTGTCCCAGGGCAGAGAGAGAGCAAGGGGGTCTGGGCCTAGCTCTGGTGGCAGGTGGTTCCCTACGTGTGTGCAGGACTCTGACCATCCTACTTGGCCGAGTGGGCCAGGGACTGGCAGAGGCAGTGGGTCAGGCTCACAGGCCCCATGGCTCGCGTTGGCAGTGACGCACTGGTCGTATGAGTGTCTTGCAGTGATACACACACATACACACACACAGAGCACAATTTGTCCCGTTCCTGTTTGGTTTTGTTGTCGAAAGTTCAGAAAGTTGCTGTCTGTCTAACGAACAAGATAACAAAATAATTGCAGCCAGCTCTGGTGTGTGGGGAGATCTCTAATCAGGGTTATGGAAAGGGAAGCAGAGAGGGAGGAAGAGCAGGAGCTCGGAGCTGTGGACAGGCCTCCACAAACTGCACTGGCGAGGAGCATTTTGCACCCCTCTGATGTTGGTGTGGGAAAATTTGCATGGACGAGCGCTCACAGAAAAAGAGTCACGAATACTTGTGCATCTCCCCCATCAGCCAGGAGCCCCAGATCCCATCCCATGAACCAACACAGATCCATCCCACCCACACGTGGATTATCCCCAAGAGCCTGCCATGGGTCTGCAAGCCCACTGGAAGTCTTGGTGCGGCTTCTATCTCTGCCCACTGCTAACCCCAGATGTGGTCACAGGTGGGGCATCTCCACACATTCCTCACCCAGGTCTTCAGAGGTGCTCTTCTCCCTAGGACGAGCTGTGCCTCTCATCTGCTAGCACAACGCCCATCCTGCCTGCCTGTGCCCTGTTCACATGCATCACCCAGCTGGAACGCCCGAGTTAATGAAAACCTGCCACAGCCTTTGCCCAGGCCATTAGCACAGTAATAGGTGTGGCCCCCCCACGCCTGTCCATTACTTTCCTGATGGCTTTGCTAATTTAAAGGGACAGTGCCCCTCATTTGAACTGTCAGGCCCCCGCGCCTGGGGAGAGTATTGCCAGGGCTACCCCAGTGAGGCGGAACAGGCTAATTCACTGTAATTGGTTCTCGTCTAGAGCTGAGGAGCGGTTCCAGGGAGGGTGTCAAATGGACACTCATGGAGTCAAATGGACACTCAAGTATTTCCTTGTAGCTTCGATTATTGTTTATGTGCATGCTGGTCATACCAGCCTGGACTCAGTCTGGCACCCAGCTGTGCCTGGTGCTGGACAGACACAGAGCAGAGCAGTCCCTGCCCCGGGGCAGCAGGGTTACTCACCTCTTGGGAACGTCCTTTTCTGTTTGACACACAAACACACACACTCTCTGTTCCTGCACACAAAAAACACACACACTTTTCCTACACACACACACACACTGTTCCTGCACACACACAAACTGTTCCTACACATGCACACACATGTGGCTTCCCCTCAGCCCTTCCCCAGGCTGCCCTTTGCAGACCCGGTGGGGGTTTTGCCCTATGCCAGAAATGCTGTGGAAAGGGTTAATTGGTAAGCTGCGCCCTGTGGCTGTACTGCCTGAGGATCAGCCCTGCCACACGCCATGGGAGGAGTTCCCAACCTGGTTGAGGGGTGGGGGGCGCTGAGGTGTGGTATCTGGGAGAGCAGAGCTGGCTGCACAGGGCACAACAGGCTGGACTCAGCAAAGCTGCTCGTTCTTCACCTTAGTACCCAGTCCCACAGTCAGACCTTCAAAGATATTCTGGTGCCTAGCTGCCCTAGGAATCAGCTCCTTTGTGGACCTGGCCTTAGTACGTTCAGTGGCCACAGCAGGAGCTGGATGGCAGCATGGGTCAGGTCCTGCTGTGTCCCGTGTGGCAGAGGGGTCAGGGTCATGCTGGAGAGGGGAAAAGCAGAATTCATTTCACAGCTGTGGGACACAGACAGACCCTTTGGTTCCCTCTGGCTTTTCAGACTGGGGATCCAGGGCTCCCCATGGCCTAGCCTGGACTTGGCAGTCACAGAAGGGACAGTGCACTAGGACAGGGCAGAGGGCATGCCTGCTGGGAGCCAAGGACGGTGGTGACCGACTGATTGAGGCGTCACTCACTTCGCCTAACCACTGTCATTTGGGAGCACACCAGAGAATTGTTTTGCTTCCTTTCCTGTGGCTGGAGGAAGAGCAAAATAGACATGTCCCTGGGCTTGTTCGACTTCCCACATGCATATGTGTGTGTGTGCGCATGCACATGTGCAGGACCGGCGCTAGGGTTTCTGGCGCCCTAGGCGCCGGGACATTTCGCCGCCCCGCGCGCGGGTGTCTCGGCTCCGGTGGAGCTGCCGCAGGCATGCCTCCGGCAGGTCCACCGAGCTGCGACTGCCGCTTGACAGGGGGTGGGAGGGGCGCCCTGGCTGCCGGTTCCGCAGCGGCTCGCTGACCCCGGGGGTGGGTGCCTGGGCTGCCGGGTCGGGCGGCGGTCCCGACCCCGGGGAGGGCGCCCTGGCTGCGCAGCGGCTCACTGACCCAGCGCGGGGGCACCCATGGCTGGAGGCTGCGGCGCAGCGCACTGACGCTCAGGGGCGCGCTGACCGGCGGCGCCCTGACCCAGGGGACACCTTGGGCTGCCGGCGGCAGGCAGCTGCTGCTGCCAGCAGCTCAGCCCCTCCAGCAGCAGCGGCTGCAACCATTTAAAAAATTTTGGGGGGGCGCCACTTTTTGGCGCCCCCAAATCTTGGCACCCTAGGCAAGCGCCTAGTTCGCTTAAATGGTTGCACCGGCCCTCCACATGTGTGTGTGTGCACGCACATATGCATGTGTGTGTGCATGCATTTGCATGTGTGAGTGTTCACGTATGTGCATGCACACACACACACACAACTGGGGCACAGTGACCTTGCTCTCAAACACTATGGGATGTTAGATGGGTTGGGATCTAAGTTACTATAGAGAATTCTTTCCTGGGTGCTGGCTGGTGAGTCTTGCCCACATGCTCAGGGTTTAACTGATCACCATATTTGGGTTCAGGAAGGAATTTTCCTCCAGGGCAGATTGGCAGAGGCCCTGCGGGTTTTTCGCCTTCCTCTGCAGCATGGGGCACGGGTCACTTGCTGGAAGATTCTCTGCAGGTTGAGGCCTTCAAACCACAATTTGAGGACTTCAATAACTCAGACATAGGTTAGGGGTTTGTTATAGAAGTGGATGGGTGAGATTCTGTGGTCTGCATAGTGCAGGAGGTCAGACTAGATGATCATAATGGTCCCTTCTGACCTTAAAGTCTATGAGTCTATCACAAGAGCAGGTTTCAGATACACCCTAGGGCAGAAGATCTCGAAATAGAGGGTGTCTGGTCTGTTATGCCCAGCTACAGAGCTGGGCCCCACACCCCGTCTTGGGACGGCTAAGCCGAGAGTGTCTTTCATAGGCCAACCTAACTAAAGTCTTGTACAGTCTGTGTTGTCTGGGCTGTGGAAGGGTGCAGGGTACTGGAGCTGACAGAGTGGGGGAGATGGAGCTATGGTACCAGAAAATATATTCCAACTCCTACGTCACTAGTGTACTGTGCTTTTAAGAGACGTGGTAGTGGTTCATGCATGCACACACACACCAGGAACATGCATGCAGACACACGCACAGGCTGGGAACACACACACACACAGGGTGGGAATGCACACACACATGCACCCACACTGAGGCTGGGAACATGTACACACACAGGGTGGGAACTCACGCACAGACACGTGCACTGAGGCTGGGAACACACACACGCACACCGGGTGTGAACGCACACACAGGCACACCCACACTGAGGCTGGGAACATGCACACACACACAGGCTGGGAACGCACACACAGACACACCCACAGTGAGGCTGGGAACATGCACACACACAGAGGGTGGGAATGCACACACAGACACACCCATACTGAGGCTGGAAACACGCACACACAGAGAGGGTGGGAATGCACACACAGACACACCCACACTGAGGCTGGGAACATGCACACACAGAGAAGGTGGGAATGCACACACAGACACACCCACACTGAGGCTGGAAACACGCACACACACAGAGGGTGGGAATGCACACACAGACACACCCACACTGAGGCTGGAAACATGTACACACACACACACAGGGTGGGAACGCACACACAGACGCGCACTGAGGCTGGGAACACGCACACGTACATGCACACACATGCAGAGGATGGGAACATGTGCACACACGTATGTGCACTGAGGCTGGGAACACACATGCACCCACACACACACACACAGGCTGGGCAGGTGAGAGGCTGGCTGGAGATAGAGTGTGGGCAGAGTGGCCCCTGTCCTGGTCTCCAGGTCCAAAGGATGTTAGTTGTGCTGCAGCCTCTGCTCTGCCCTGCCTTGCTGCCTGGCCCCAGTGGGGTCTCTGGATCCTCATGGAATGTCGCTGCCCAGGGCCCCCTTCCAAGGCTGTGCCATGAGCCTCATCTGCACCAAATTCTGGGGAGCGGCTCTGCCAGCGGGCACTGCCTGTGCTGTATGAATCCAGGGCTGGGCACCACATGGAGGTGGCGCGGGGAAGTTGAGAGCCCGAGTGAGCCCCAGTCTGGTGCTGCCATGCCAGATTCTGTATATCCCAGGCACACCGTGGAGCTGAGAGCCCTGGGGCTGTGGCAGAGGGCACAGCTAGGACAATGTCGAATGTGGACAGGGCTGGGAGCAGGGGCGTGGCAGGAGTGTGCGAGGGGCAGCTGGGCCCCCCTTAGCCTGTGGAGTAGCAGCAGCTAGGAAGGATGCTGGAGCAGCAAGCGCCGCACAACATAAACAGAGCTGGCCGAGGCTGCCGGCCCCCCTTCCCGCGTCTCCTACTTGGGCGATCGCTCAGCCCAGCTGGGAACCAGATGTGGGAGCCACCCACCAGCTCCCATGCCAGATGTTTGTTTGGGAAGAGTGAGGACAAAGGCATCTGCTCCCAGCGAGGGACGCACTGGGATGTTGCAGCGGGCACGGTGCCAGCCCCCTTTCATGCCCCCCCCACACTCTTCCCCCCAGGCTTTGCCTGCTGTGGCAGTCGGGCAGGCAGCTCCCAGGTAGTGCACTAGAGCAGCAGGGTGAGTGGTGGGAGGGGGCCTCCAGAGAGCTACAATCATAGCATGGGGCCTCCAAGGCGCAGCTGGGCCTGGGGGCTGGGGCTGGGCCGGGAATGGAGATGGACTGGGATCTGGTGGGGAGAGCCCCCAATACAGCTTTGTCGCTCTTCTCAGTTTCTGCTACCCACCCCAACTCCTTCAGCCCCCTACCCCTCCCAACTTCCCCCTGCCCCCTTGCTACTCCCCTCAGACCCACTGCTCTCTCCCAGCTCCCCTGCCCCGTCCCTACTCCCCCGAGTCCTCCCTTCCCTTTCCCAACTCCTTCCTGCCCCCCACTCCTCCCAACTCTCCCCAGCTCACCTATCCCCGCAATTCCCCGCTTCCCCTTCCCAACTTCCCCCAGCTCCCTTGCCCCTTCACAACTCCCCTCTGCCCCCTCAGCTTCCCAACTCTCCCACCTAACTCCTCTACCCCCTCCCAATTCCTCCTGCCCCCTTTGCCCCACCCCACATTAGACAGGGCAGGAATTTATTCCTCCTACCCCCAGGGACTCATGCCCACTGACTGCCCCCTCCAGCCCCCCCGACCTTTGCCCTCCACCTCCCTGCCACCCCAGACCCGACCTGGATTTCCCGATGGGACTAGGGTGAATGGCCTTAGGGCTGGTCCCTATCCTGTTGCTCTCCATGGAAAGGCCCCAATGGCTTTGGGTCCAGCTTGGAAGCAACCCCGCAAGAGATCGAAGTGGACAAACCCTGATGGCAGGGTGCCAGGAAAGGTGGGGCATTGAGAGAGCATGGATGAGTTGTCTAACGCTCCCCCCAGTGGAAGTGTAGCTGAGATGCCCGTGGGCACCCTGCCTGAGCAGCCTGTGCCAGCTCATCTGCCCACAGACCACACTTCCATTCACTCAGCCAGGGGACTGCACTGGAGACTGGTTCTCCTGGGGAGCCTTTGCCTAGTGTGGGTTGTCTGCCTGTGGGGAGGGGAGGGAAATGTGGCTTGTTATCAGCACCTGGCTTCCCCTGTAGGCTATCCTAGGTGCTGTGGTTCGCGGAGGGGGGAGGGGTCACTGAAATCGCTGAGTGCTTTGCCATCATAATAACCTAGGACGGAGAGGCTGTGGACACGCGCTGGATCCCTGCCCGGTGGGGCCTGGAAAATAGCCCTACGTCCCCTTTGTGCCCTTTCGTAGCACAGCCTGTGTAGCCATATAGGTACAGTTGGTGCATTCATCAACCACTTAAAGGATCTCCTGCCCTGCTCCCCACAGCGCCCCCTGCTGGAAGAGGCTGGGGCTGAAGTAGATGGGAGCTCCCCCACAGCCAGTGCTCATGCCCCCTCCCCACAGCACCCTCTGCTGGGAGAGGCTGGGACTAGAGTAGAGAAGAAGTCTGTCAAAAGAAAGTTTCCCTTTCTGGAGAGACTTTGGAGGCATCTCTTGCATATGGACAGCCTTGGATGACCTTGATAGGACTTGTTATTTCAGCCGTACCCGACAGAGCTGGGATTGCAGCTATGCGAAGAAGAAATCCAAAGGGCACTGCTGGTCGCAGGCCTGCAAGTGTGCTGCTGGATTCAGTGTTTGCAGGGAAGAGGGGACCTGGCTGGGAGGCAGGGGATCGAATCAAAACTCTTGGGACACCCTCCCCACTTGTGTGAGGCCAGTGCGGGGACCTGGGGGATTTCAGATTTCAGTGAGCGATGCAGAGAGGTGGCTGGGATGGGAGCCAAGCGAGTGCCTGGCAGTGCTGTATGCCATCCCAGAACAGTCCCAGGAGCTGGGTTACTAAGACCTTGCAGAAGATGCACCCTGATCAGTGCATAAAGGGAACCGATGTCCAGACCCCATGCTATTTTGGGATGTGGGCGGAGCTGGGTTTGTAGGGGGCGGTCAGGGCTGAGATGTGGTAGAACCAAGCAATGGGGGAGCAGAAGGAAGCACAAGTGTCCCTGTGACACAGTTTGGGTGTCCAACACTAACTCTGCCCATCATGCTATGGGCACTGTTAGGGTATGGCTGTGAGGGAGCTTGCGTGTCTGAATCCTGGCTGGCACTGGAGGGGCACTGCCAGAAAGAATCAGAGTAGCTGAGAGCTCCTGCCCCCTACCCTCAATGCCCCCTTCTGGGAGAAACTGAGGCTGACATATCTGGGAGCTCCCACACAGCCAGCACTCCTGCCTGCAGCACCCTGTGCTGGGAGAAGCTGGGGCTGGAGTAGCCAGGAGCTCCCCCACAGCCAGTGTTCCTTCCCCCCTCCCCACAACGCCCCCTGCTGGGCAAGGCTGGGGCTGAGAGAGGGAGCTCACGCCACTGGCGTCCTGGTTAGTGCTGATGTCGCACTGCTGGGAGGAATCCCTCATCTCCTGTGGAGCATCGAGTGCCCTTGGTGAATGGAAGCGTACGCCTTGTACTGATGAGCCAGCTGCAGGCTGCCCACACTGCCCGTCTCCTGATGGGCATTCTGGGACATGCCTTGAGAGGTGGCATCACTCCGCGTCCCTGGTCAACGATCCAGGTGGCATCCTTGCAGTGCCCCTCTAAGCACACCTCGCATGCAGGTCTTTCCTAGCCCGTTGATGTTGCTTTTGGCCTATGGATGTAATCTGGCCTGGGCCTCTGCTATTCCCTGCCACTCCCTCCTGGGTGTGCCATGGCAGGAGGGGTGGGCTAGCTAGCTGGAAGGAAGAGAAGATAGGGAAGTCTGAGGGATGGATGGGAGTATATATGGACCTGTGGCTGACTGACTGGATGGATGGAGGGAGGGAGAGAGGAATGGGTGGATGGACAGATGGATGAAGGGGAGGGATGGATGGATGGAGAGAGGGAGAGATGAATAGATGGATGGATGGACAGATGGACAGAGGGAGGGTTGGACAAAGGGATGGATAATGTAACCAGACCGAGTCCCACTGTAGTGCTAGTGACACTGTGTGCTTATGAAAACCTGGCTCTTGCCCAAAGCATCTGTAGCACTCCTGACTTCCATCTGTCTGCCTCATTTATCACGTGAATATTCATGACCCTCATTATACTCTCAGTCGTTTCTCCCACACTCAGGCTAAAAATAACTTCCCAAGGGGGAATATTTCCTTCCTAGAATATAAAGCTCCTGCACCTCTGGTTCACCGGCTCACAACATTGCATGCGGGGCCCATTAGATGCCAAGAGAAGCTCCCACAATGAGAGACAGACCTACCCAGGTCGGGTCTTTGTCCTTTCAACCACTCACTCTCTTGTCCTTTTGGGCTTTCCTTCCCCTGGACTGGTTCCAGGTCCTTCCACACAGCTCAGCACAAGGTAGATCAAGAGAGCTCTTCAGTCTCAAGAGCCCATGATTTCAGTGTGCTGGTGCTGATCAGAGATAAAAGGGCATGAGGGTCATTGCTGCAATCCTTAGGGGAATCCGTCTTCAGAGAGCGAGGGAAGGAAAGAAAGAAAGAAAGACTAGCAAGCAGCATTCAGCCTAAATGGCCAAGGGTTGGAGCCATCACTGGTGTCACTCCGTTGAGGGCAGGAGATCTCAGTTGTGGCCTGGCTTTGGGAAGAGCTCTTCACCTATGGGGCACCTGAGTAAGGACCAGATTTCCCCACACGCTTCACACCCAGCAGCTCCTGCCAAGGCACCTCAGGGCAGGTTCTCAGGGTTCACTTAGCATGCTGAGCTCTCAGTCAGATGTGGTCCCTCGCTGTGGTTTGGACCCAGTCCTTCCAGGCCACTGCATTCCTGGCATTTGTCCCAGAAGGCCCCGCTCAGATGGGGAAAAGTACAGAGATGTGCACCTGGGGAGCTTATAAACTATGGCAAGGAAGTGAGGATGGCGGATGGATGGCTTTGCCAGCTCAGGCACTGGAGCTATTCATGCCACGCAGCTTGTGGGATGGCTGTGGGGGGTTCTTCCCATAGACTCCCCATCCTGAGTACAGTCAGCCAGCACCCAGCGAGGGGGTCTCCCAAGCGCTGATTAGCTGGGGCGGTAGCATCTCTACTATGGGTTACCCATCCCCAGCAGCCAGCTGGGTGGGACTGGCACTCATGCGTGGTGCTCAGCCCTGGAGTCTGGCTCAGTCCTGGCCAGTGCCCATTGGCACGGAGCCATGGTTGCTGCCCCGGCAGGCCCAGGGGTTGATCTTATGGCTGATGTATGAGTACGCCTTGGCAAGATGCATGGGCTGCGGCCCATTCGGCGTTGTGTGGCTGGCATTGCTGGTGAACAGGGCTCTCTGAGGAGTGCCATGACAGTCAGGAGGCAGGGGAGGGTGAATCCCCTGTTAACATCTGTGCTGGCTCCATCCGGGGCAGGGAAGCACATGGTGGTCATGGTGTCTGCGGAAGCTGGTGCCAGTAGGGCTTGGGGGTGACACATGGCTCCAGAGTTCAGGCGTCATTAAGGATCCCGTCACACTTCGCCCCATAGGGAGTTTAATGCCTCTGTGGTGTGGGAGGGGGCGGGAGGCTCGTTGCTGCTCATCCAGGGTGAGCAGAGGTGGCTGCGGTGGGATGAGAGTTTGCAGCCCTAGTGCCCACAGGGAGCGGGCAGGTGGGTGCTCTGGTGCCTAGAGAGTGGGGCTTGTTTCCCTTGCAGGGTGGTTGGGGCAGCTCCCAGCAGATAGCAGAGTCCTGCTGTGGCTGATGGTGCACCTGGGGCCGGCTGGGCCTGCCTGGCATGGGAGCCCAGCCAGAGGGGGCCTTGGACCTGGAAAGTGGGCACAGATCTGCCTTTTGGGGGAATCCTGCACCAGTAGCCTGGGCAGGAGCTAGCTGATCCCCTAGCATCCAGCAAGGCAGGTGTTGGGCAACCCTCCTCCACACACACACACACCTCTCAGTACGAGCAGCTTGGCTATTAGCGTGGCAAAAATAGTGGTGTCCTTGGCAGTGCTGGGGCATGGGGGAGGGGTTGTTCAGAGGCAAACCAGGGGCTCCCAATATTCCCCCCTCCCCACTCCTATACCCTGTGTCGGGACACCTGCTGCAGACAGTGTCCTGAGCTGGGGTTTTTCAATGAGTTCTCTCTGTGCCACCCAGCTCTGTGCCACCCAGCTCTGCCTCCTGGAAGGATGGGTGTGTATATATAGTGAGGGAGGAATGGATGGATGGATGTGTACAGGGATGGATGGATGAGTGTGTATGTGCAGGGATGGATGGATGGATGTGTACAGGGATGGATGGATGAGTGTGTATATGCAGGGATGGATGGATGTGTACAGGGATGGATGGATGGGTGGGTATGTACAGGGAGGGAGGGATGGCTGGATGGCTGGATGGATGTGTACAGGGATGGATGGATGGGTGTGTATGTACAGGGATGGGTGGATGGATGGATGTGTATGTACAGGGAGGGAGGAAGGGAGGGATATGTATGGGGATAGATGGATGAGTGTGTATTTACAGGGAGGGGTGGATGGAGGGATGGATGAGTGTGTATGTGCAGGGATAGATGGATGGATGGATGGATGTGTACAGGGATGGATGGGTGAGTGTGTATGCACAGGGGTAGGTGGATGGATGATAATATTCTACATTGCCATGGGGCCGGCCAGAGTATTTGACTGCTTGACTTTCTGGTGTGTGGGGCCAGAGCCTTATTCTGAGCTCAGGACCTCATTGTGCTGGGCACTGCACGAACACAAGAGAGAGAATCCCTGGCGAGACAATCCCTGCCCCCACAGGCTGCCAGTCTTAAATACCCACAGGCTGGGAGGCGGCACAGAGGGGGAAGGCAATTGCTGACAGTGCCTGGCACAGCTGGTCATAGACCCTGATGCTCAGTCCACTCTGCCTTACGACCCAGCTCCCCAGGAGGCACAGAATCCCCTTTTCCTGCAGCCCCCCTTCACTGACTGGCAGCTGTGGGCACAGATTCCTGACACAGCTCAATGGGCACCTGTGCTGGGCCCTATGCCCAGCTGCTGCCAGCCTGTCATGCTGAGATCTCTAGTATGTCTGGACTCCCAAAGGGATTTGCAGGAAATGCCTTAGGGCCGGGTGCAAGGGCCTTGGCCGCCTCCCCCCCCCGCTGCACAACCTGGCTCCGCTGCCTGGGTGCCAGTCACTGCCAGGGAAAGGACACCTAGATGGGCCCTGCTGGAGATCCCACCCCTGCAGTCCACATTGCCCTCTGCATTCCCCAGGGCCATGGCTCTGCCTGCCCCACTTCTAAGGGGCCAGGAGCTTGACTGGACCCCATTCCTAGCTGGTCAGTGGGCATGCCACTGCCCGGTCTGGGATCAGTGGGTGTGAGCTGCCCTCACAACGTCTGCAGGATCCAATGCCATGAAGCAGGACGGGGCCCTCTGGATTCCAGGGCCCCAGCCTGAGCAGGGCACTGCCCCATCTGCCAAGGGGACCTTCCTGGGTGTGGGTTGCAGAAATGGCTGGCTGCCAGCAGGGATGGGGGAGTGATAAGTTGGCAGGTCACTGACATTTAGCTGCCCACTGGCTGAGCCATGAATCTCTCAAGCCCAAACAGCTCAGCCCATCCTGAGGCGCTCAGCACTAAGTGATGCCGCAGGGCAGTGAACAAGCCCTGGCTATCTCAGGGGCTGTGCCAAGGGGTTCCCCAGTGCCCTGCGCCATGACAGCATGTGAAGAGGTTGTCCCACAGTGCCAGGCCATCTGTCAGGTCCCATGTGATCCAGGCATCCTTAGGGGAGCTTGTTTGGAAGGGCACCGTGGTCTCCACGGAAACCTCAGGGGCTAAAGGAAAAGGCGATGGTGACTCAGTAGGGGGCGCTCTCCCCTGTGAGCTAGTGTGTGTCCCAGTGCAGCACTAGGGGGCACTGTGCCACAGGGAGTGGGGCAGGTGGCTCAGTAGGGGGTGCTCTCCGAGCGGATTCTGGCCCCAGTAACATAGTGTGGTGCTAATGGGCACTGTGCTGCAGGAAATGGGAGGGGGTGTGTGCTCCCCTCTGACTAGTGCTGACCCCAATGCTCCAGGAAGACTGAAATTCCTATATAATTTCATTGGGATACAGGATTGTTCTCCGCTCCCTGGGTGGTGTTGTGCGGGCTTGTAGACAGGTCCCACTCCAGATGTGGTTGCCTTTCAGTGCTTGATGACACGACCTGGGTGTCTATAGCATGAGTGAAAGGGTTGTGGGCTGAGATTTCTTGATGTGAAAGGTGCCGTCAGCATGTCCAGTGTTAGCCTTTAGGAGAACTAACAGAGGTGGGGGAAGGGTGGGTGGAGGTGCAAAGAGAGACGGGGCAGGGATGGGGTGGGGCTGCTCAGATCTGTCCCATAGGACAGTGGCCGGTCTGAGTTTAAGGATGGTCAGTCTGCGGAGCATGTTAAACACAGGCCACATGGTGCCAAGGCCTGGATCATTGTAATCCCCTGCCAGCCCCATCCCTGCCCAGCCCAGGGGTACCCGGCCATGGGTCATTGTAATTCCCTGCTAGCCCCATCCCTGCCCAGCCCAATGATACCTGGGCCTGGGTCATTGTAACTCCCTGCCAGCCTTCTCCTTGCCTGGCCTAAGGTGCCTGGGCCTGAGCAGAAGGGCTACTTTATGGCCGTGGTTGATCGGTGGAAGATCAGTCCAGGAGTGAGGAGGGAATGCTGGAGGGTCCTGGCCTGTGGTTCGGGCACTCAGAGGCTGGGGGCCTGGTGTGTGGGTTGGGCACTCAGAGTCTGGGGGGCCCTGGTGTGTGGGTTGGGCGCATAGAGGCTGGGATGGCCCTGGAGTGTGGGTTGGGCGCTCAGAGCCTGGCAGGGCAGACCCTGGGATGTGTGACATAGTCCTATTGCACCCCAAAGCTGTGGGGGTTTGAACCTTGAGGCTGTTGAGGCTGTGGTGGGCGTCACAGCCCTGTCTTGCAGGCTGACTAATTCTGAGGCGAGGGGTCATTGCTCTCTTGGATGCCGCTGCACCCAGAGTCCCGCCGGGAGGAGTCTGACCCCCCCATCTGTGTTTGCCTGCAGAGCTGAAGGCCACCAGCACTGCTCACTTCTTCAACTTCCTGCTCAACTCCACGGACTACCGCATCCTGCTGAAGGACGAGGACCACGACCGCATGTACGTGGGCAGCAAGGACTACATCTTCTCGCTGGACCTGCACGACATCAACCGGGAACCCCTCATTGTAAGGGCCCTTCCAACCTGCCCCCGCCTGGGGGGCCCACAAGGGATGAAGTGGGGCAGGAGAGGGAAGAATGCTAGGCCCCTGGGTGGAGTGAAATGAGTTGATAGCCACCATCCATCCCCTGCTTTGCCTGGTTCCACCTCATATTGAGTCATTGCCAGGGGGAGACCGGGGCCCAGGGACATGAGACCCTTGCTGAGGATTGTCCAGTTCTAGTGTGCACTTCCCCCAGGACCTTGGCAGGCTGCGAAGCCGAGAGCCAGTCGGGGCCCTTTGATGACTGACTTAGGAAGCTCCAGCTATTTAATTGATCCCTGAGAAGGTTGATCCTCAGTGATGGGAGCCTGCGTGGGGAGGACAGATCCGATAGCTATGGTCTTGGCCCTAATGGACAAAGGCAGAACCCGCCCAATGGCTGGGAGCTGAAGCCAGAGAAACACATACTAGGAATAAGGTACACATTTCTCTAAGTTGGAGTTCAAAGCTGGCCCATCCCAGTGGTGACTGTCTCAATCCTACAGCCCTTCCCATCTCTTTGGGGACAGAGAAATGGGCTCTTGTCTCAGTCATGTCTCCCTAAAGCCCGCTAACCCAGTACTCTTTCTGATGTCTCAGCAGAGAGGCCGAGCATTAAGTGGAGACTTGCCCCGTGGGCTGGCTCTGCAGGGAGCTCTCTGAAGATTCCCCATTGGCGCTAGCGAGAGTGGAAGCACTGGAGCAGACGGGGCTCCAATGCCTGTGCTCCTGCGCTGGCTAATCGTGCTCTGAGAGTAGCTGGGCCACCCAGTAAAAACACCAGCCTCCATAGGCAGCCTGAGTACTCCAGTGCGGCTGCTTTCAGTGGCATGGTGTCAGCACTGTGAGATGGGCAGGAAAACCTCTGAACTGATGAGGCCCTCAGGGGATGCTGTCACTGAGCTGCCAGCCAGGCACCACTGACCAGCACCAGAGTCACCCCCAGCACGCCCACGCACGGCCATTAGGGTTGCCAACTTTCTAATTTAACAAAACAGAACACCCTTGCCCCTGCCCCTGCCCCTTCCCCAAGGTCCCACCCCTGCTCCACCCCTTCTCTGAGGTCCTGCCCCAACTCACTCCAGCCCTCTCCTTCCCCCCATCACCCACTCTCCCCCACGCTCACTCACTTTCAGTGGGCTGAGGCAGGGTACAAGAGAGGTCTTAGGGCTGGGGTAAGGGGTTGGGGTGCAGGAGGAGGTGTGGGGTGCAGGCTATGGTAGGGAGTTTGGGTGTGGGAAGAGGTTCCAACTGGGGCAGGGGGTTGGGGTGCAGGTGGAGGTATGAAGTCTGGGAGGGAGTTTGGGTGCGGGAAGGGGTTCCAACCAGGTGTAGTGGTTGGGGTGCGGGATGGGGATCGCTCCATCCAGGCGGCGCTTACCTCGAGTGGCTCCCGGTTGGCGGCGCAGCGGTGCTAAAGCTCCCTGCCTGCCCGCCTGCCTGCCCTGGTTGCGTATGGCTCCTGGAACTGGCCGGTATGTCTGGACATTAGCGGAGGCATGGCCAGGCAGCTCTGTGTGGTACATGCTGCCCGTGCCTGCAGGCACCGCCCCTACAGCTCCCATTGGCTGCGGTTCCAGGCCAATGGGAGCTGCAGACCTGGGGTTGGGGCAGGGGCAGAATGTGGAGCTTCCCTGATCGCTCCTGTGCCTAGGGGCCACAGGGACATGCCAACCACTGCTGGGAGACACGCAGAGCCAGGGTAGGCAGGGTAGACCTGCTGCACCACTGACTGGAGTCGCCCGGGTCCCTTTTCGACTGGGCGTTTCAGTCGAAAACCAGATGCCTGGTAACCCTAATGGCCGTGTGGTGATGGAGCTGTTGGGGAAGGGAGGATGAGCTTGCCTAGACCCTGCCTCCTCTCTTCTCAGCTCTTAGTACTGCATGTGGGATGTCATGTGGCAAAGCCACCCCCAGAGCATTCCCAGGTCCCTCACAAGTGCCCTGCTGGCCCATCAGACTGGGCTCAGCTGGGCCCTCTCTGGACAGCTTTCCCCGGCCCGTGGCTCCTGGTGCCTGGCCAACAGGGAGGCATGGAGCAGCAGCAGCAGATTGTAGGTCCATGCCCGAGGTTGGGGAGGGGCTAAGGGGCAGGATATGCTGAGCGAAAAGGCTGCCAGCCCCTCTTGGGTCCTTTATCTGCCTCTGGGCCGCCTTCCCGATCTGGTGCCTGAGCTTTAGGGGAGGAGACCAGGAGCAGATTTACCATGAAACAAACCAACAACAGGGGGGTCCCCAAAATGCAGGACAAATATCTGACAACCTGCTCCTGAGTCCCAGCTGGTGGCGCAGCAGGCCTCAGGCAGGCAGGCTGCCTTGCATGCCATGGCTGGTGCCCCCACACCACTCCTGGAAGCGGCCAGCTGCTGCACGCCCCTGGCTGGGGGGAGACAGCTCCGTGCACTGCCCCCACCCCAGACAGCACATGGAGACCCGTTGCTCCCCTCCCCACAAGGGGCACGCAGAGACATGCCAGCAGCAGCGCAGCAGGGCTAAAGCAGCTCTCTGCCCGCTCTGCCTCCCTGCCTTCATGCTGCTTTGCTCCCGGAAGCAGATGGCATGTCCCTATGGCCCCTGGGGGAGGAGGTGTTTCTGCGTGCTGCCGCTGCCCTGAGCACCGACTCCGCAGCTCCCAGTGGCCGCAGTTCCCAGCCAATGGGAACTGTGGGGGCAGTGCCTGCGGGCAGCAGCATCCGGAGACTCCCTGGCCCCTCACCACCTAGGAGCCACTGCCGGAGGGGTGTGTGCGCTGGTCACTTTGGGAGCCACGCCATCCAAGGTACGCGCCCGCCTCCATCCCCCTCCTGCACCCAAACCCCCTGCCCCAGGCCAGAGCCCACACCCCGCACCCAAACTTCCTCCCAGAGCCTGCACCCCTCACCCCTCCTCCCACACCCCAACCTCCTGCCCCAGCCCAGAGCCCTCACCCAGCACCCAAACTTCCTCCTGCCCCACTCCCTCCTGCCCCCAATCCCTTGCCCCAATCAAGGTACCTCACTTTATTTTCATGTACTTCCTATTATTTATAGAAGAAGGATGGATGAAAAACGCGAGGGAGGGAGATAAGATAGAATGTTTTTTTTCCTGGCTGGGTCCCAAGGGGGATGGTGAAAATGAAGCTGCACACAGGGCCCCACTAACTCTAAATCTGCCACTGGAGGAGATGCCTTCTCCATGGGCCAGAAGTGGAGCCACCATTGGGGAGAAGGGAATTCACCCGCCCCGTCTGTCAGCCCAGGACAGCTTCTGCCAGCCCCTGGAACACAGTGAGATGCAGGGTCCTGGTTTGAGCCCCGTATGCTGGCCCAGGGCCGCCCAGAGGAGGGGGCAAAGTGAGGCAATTTCCACAGGCCCCGGGCCCCTCAGGAGCCCCGTGAGCCTGGCCCAGTGGCAGTCCAGTCTTCGGTGTCAGGGGGCCCTTCAGTTCTGCCGAAGACGCAGAGCAACTGAAGGCCCCTCGCTGCCAAAATGTCGCCGAAGACCCGGACCACCGCTGGATGAGTACAAGCGCTGCAGCTCCCCCTCTTTGCCCCAGGCCCTCTGAATCCTCTGGGCAGCCTGGTGCTGGCCGAGCTGTTGGCTGTTCCCGCTGGGAAGCTGGTAGCAGACCCTGGCACGGAGCTCTCTGAGAGGCCCAGGACTCGGCTGCGTGGGTTCAGCCAAATCTAAATTTAGACCCAGTGGAACACCCCAGGTGACGACTCAGCATCTGTTGTTTTGTCAGATTCACTGGCCTGCGTCCCAGCAGCGGATCGACGAGTGTGTCTTGTCGGGGAAGAACAACAATGTGAGTCCTTCTGGGGGCACGCAGCTGGGGGCTGGGCAAAGACACCTGCGGGCATGGAGAACCGGCCCAGGCACTCCTTCAGGGTTGGCTCTTTGAGATCCACACTCGTCGAGTCAGCTGACGGACTACAGGCTGTAATGGTGACAGAGAATCTCCACCTGGGTGCCCTGCACTCCAGCGTTGTGATATTGGCACGTGGTTTAAGAGGCCGTTGACTCACCACGGGAACATGTGTGACCTTTCCCTGGTACATTGCTATGGTAACCAATCAACCCATGGGGAGAGGATCCAGGTCACCTGGGCCTGGTGATCATTCTATCATTCAACCTGCAGGAGGGTCTGAGTTCGGTCCTTGTTGTGCTGGGAGGCTGAGTGGCCATGGCCGGGCGCTGAGAGCTGGGGACGTCCTCCCATTCCAATGGATGTCTCAGGGCCCAAGCTGGAGAGGATGTGGGTGTGGGGGCAGAGGCACCCCCCAGAAATCTTGCCCATGGGACGCACGTGTGGAGCCATTCCCCCTGCACCGCTGCTCCCAGCACCTCGCCCCCTGAGCCCATGCTAGGCTCAGCGCCAGTCTGCCAGCCTGGCCTGCCCAGGTACAGCATTAGTCCCCATCCCTGAGAGTGGAAGTGGGGTGCCTGGGGGGAAGACTTGGTGCAGGAGCCAGCCCCATGGCAGCGGCGATGAGCAGCACTGGCTGCTCCTGCCCATGCAGGTTTGGCCCCGTGGCCCCTCTGTCAAGAGCATAGGGCCAGGAGGGGTAGTGGGGCAGCCAGCACTGCTGCTCCCTGCATCCTACATGCCGTGTGGTCACTGCTGCTTGGGGCACAGCCAGGCTCAGGCCAGGCTCCTGCTGGTAGCAGCCAGGCACCACCAGAAATCCTCAGCCCACGCACCCTGCGGTTCCCATCAGGCCATCGAACGAGTCTGCATGGCTCCAAGGAAGCGAGGGGTTGGCGATCACTGAGCTGCTTCCACTGGAGCCAAGCCCCGCATGCCTGGAGCCAAGCCCCGCAAGCCCCGCAGTCCTTCCCTCCACTGGTCACTCAGCTGCTGCCACTCCTGCCGCAGGGCTCCCCACCCCACCCCACAACAAACATGCCTAAGCCTCCACTCGGCCCCCCAGCTTTCCAACGACTCCTTCCCTGGCTTCCCCCACTGCACTCCCAGGCTTCCCTCCCCCAACACGGAGGAAACAGGAGCTGCGAACAGGATGCCTAGCCCTGACCCTGGGTCGATAACTAAGGAGCTGAGCCCAGCAGGACACCCAGCCCTAATTGCTGTACTGCTGCATCTCACCCATTGGTAACGCAGCCTGACTGGCCCCGGAATGCAGCCCCAGTGAGAACAGCCCTGGAGCAGAAAGGGGTGGTGCGCCCACTGGCCTGTGCCCCAGAGCAGAGGGGGTGGGGTGCCCGCTTGCCTGCACCCTGGAGCAGGGCAGGGAGCATTGGCTTGTGGGGGAGCTTATGGCTACACCAGCCCTAGCCACTCCCAGTGGGACTCCATGTGGGGAGAAAGTTCCTTCACTGAGTTCCCAGGGTTGGATCAGCTCCAGGCCACGCAGCAGTGTTGGTCCTGACAGTACCTACTGACCCCCACCATCCCTGAGCTATTTGAATCCCTCTGCTCAGAGGAGCCCCAGGCTTGGCATCAGGCTACACTACCCCTCTCACACCAGGACACCCTCCTGGCTACACGCCAGTCCCCAGCAGCCCTGACATCTGAGGCCTGAGCATGCACCATGTGAGCAGGACTGGGGCGGGCATGGGGGTGCCAAGGATTCTGCGCATGCTGCCCTCATCCGCCATAACCTCTCTCATTCTCCTCCTGCTTTGCAGGGCGAATGTGGCAACTTTATCCGCCTGATCCAGCCCTGGAACCGGACCCACCTGTACATCTGCGGCACTGGTGCCTACAACCCCATCTGCACCTTTGTTAACAGGGGGCGCAAAGCGCAGGTGAGGCACCGGGGGGGCCACTGCTCAGCCACGCACGCCGAGCCAGAGGGGTGGCATCCCCTCAGCCCCAGGGAGCTGGCCTAGGCATGACATGTCCTGCAGGGCTCCCTGGGCAGTGCAGTATTTATTCCAAGAGGCCGTCGCCCTGGCTCAGCCTGTGTCTTGCAGTCGCTCTCAGCCCAGTGGACCCTGCGAGAGGCCCATAAGAGGCCTGGGCAAGGTCTCTGGCACAAGGCCAGGCAGCTGCTCCTCGCAGTCTGGAACCTGGGGCCATTGTAGCCAGCTCAAAAGAGGGCACTCATGGAATACAGCAACCGTCTGGCCATCCCGGTGTCTCTGAACTATGTGTGCGGGGTTCGCTTTACATGGATTTCCTTGCCAGGGGAAGTTTTCAGCAACTGATCCCCTTTGGACAGGATCCTTGGGCAAGGAAGGGCTCCATCTTGAAAGCAGCCGTGGGCCCTGCACTGTGCTGAGATGTGCCAAGGCCCTGGCTCTCGCTGAAGATCTGCCAGGAGCTTTGCAGAGGTGGGAGCTTTGAGGTGGGAGAATCTCCGTTTTGGGCCTGGCTGCCTGCAGAGTCATTGGCGCTGCTCGGTGTCCTAGCTTGGGGTGCTGACTGGTCCCACCCAGGGGCTGGAATGTCTCTCTCCCCTTGGAGGCTGATGAGTTTTGGCGGCATGGGGCACATGGGGAAT
Organism: Chelonoidis abingdonii; assembly: GCF_003597395.2. Lineage (NCBI taxonomy): Eukaryota > Metazoa > Chordata > Testudines > Testudinidae > Chelonoidis > Chelonoidis abingdonii. The sequence goes on from NC_133784.1 coordinate 19,633,733, forward strand.
GCAGAAATTTTTGCATAACAGATGCTCAGGTAGCCATGGGGAGGGAGGGGTAAATGAGAGAGAGGGTTTGGTACATTTCACTTTAGTTTACACTAGTGAATTCTTTGTATGTGTCTAAGACGGGCTCATGCCCCCACAGTCAAGGGCGGGGACACATATTAAACAGTCAAAAATGAAGTAATTGGGTGCTGCTCCTCAGCTCGGCTCCACTGGAGCTCTGGTAGCGCTCAGCACTAGGTTATTCTATCATGTGCGTACGGTGAGGTGTGGAACGAGGAATCTCAGTTTTCGCGTCGCAGCAAGTCCTGTGTTACTGGAGAGCTAATCCCATGCACAAGTCAGCGCCTCGGTTCCATTACTAAGCCCGCCTGTGTCTGCGAATGGCTTCATTAATACTGCTGCCCCTCTGCCGAGCAGCAGCAGAGCTTGGGGCCTGCGGGCCAGCCTGCCAGTGGAGGAGAAAGCAGCCTCACCGAGTGTGGGGAGATTTGCAGTGTATCCACCGGGCCCAGAACTGAGGTGGGCCCAAACCATCCAGGAATCTCGCCCACGCACTCGATTCTTCAGCAGCAATTCGTCCTCCGGACTTGACTCTAGTTAGAGAGGATGGGGCGGCGAGCAAACTGCCCTGCTTCTTGCCACAGCTCCCCCCTACAGAACGTGCATCACAGCACCCAGCCACCCCGGCATTTCTTCCAGCTGGCCTACTTGTAAGTCTGGGGAATAGCATCACACTGTGACACCCGCTGTGTCGTGGACTGTGCCTGGCTAACACCTGCCTTGTTCTGACTGTCTGATTTGGGTTCATCACTCACAGCTGAATGGGCATGCATTTTTGCGCACGCTGCAAGAAATGGATGCACCTCTTCCTGGCTTTCTATTGGCTGTCAAGTGAGGGTTTCTATTGGCTGCCTGCCTCAGAGGATGGGGGCTGGGACAGAGGGGCTTCCCCACATCCATATCATCCAGCTGTGATCCCTGATAAACAGAGTCTGTGCTGTCCCCTCCTTAGGGCTGTTTAGGGGTTCATGTGGATCTCAGTGCATTTCCCCTGGGGCTGCATCCCCTAATCGCCGTGAGCATCAGGGGCCCTAATGGACCTCGGGCCCTTGCTGTCAGTCTCCTCCAAGAGGCCAAGGAAGGAGGGGATCACTCCCCACCCTGGGGGGTGGAGGGAAATCTAATCTCACATGCTGTGGGAGTGGGCTTTTCTTTCTGAGAGGTTCCGCCCATCACCTCCCAGGTTTCAAATAGGCTGTAGCTGTTGCTGGACGGAGTGTGGCCTCTTGTTGGTCCTGGGGTCCAGGTGGGCTGGTACCTCCCAGTAGCACAGCACTGCAGTCCGTTGGAGAGAATCCAGACAGTAAAACTTTGCATAAGGTGACTAGAGAAGAAGGAGCTGGCCCCACACAGCAGCTTTGTGGGATTGGGATAATCCTGGCTTTCCTCATCATCCTCATGCTTCAGGGCAAGAGCTGGGGTCAGGAAGGCATTTCCCAACCATGCTACAGAACTGTGGGCTCCATACTATTCCCAGCTGAGACAGGTGCCCTCCTCAGAGGTCAGATTTGCCAGGGTGGCACCTCCTGTATAGTGCCCATGGGCACCACTGGGCAAGCCTGGATGAGTGTGGGATAAGGACTGGGAAGTCCTGAGGCTCCTTGAACCACAGGCCACTTCAGGGAATTTGCTGCTGTCCTGGCCTCTCAGCATCCTGGGGTTCTCAGTCTGGGTATCACGAAGATGCGGCAGGCAGAGCAAAGGGCACGGTTATGCATACTGTGTGGCAGGTCTGAGCCAGCCATGTGGCATTTGGTCACATGCAGTCCCAGAGACGGGGCAAGACCCAATTCTGAGGGAGCCAGGATTCCCTGAGGTTTAACTGAGGTTCTTGGTCCCTCCCCCTATCCCCGGGGAGGAGAGGAGGGGTTGTCACAAAGGTCCACATCTGCTGTCAGTGTCAGCACTGGGCAGCAGGAGGCCCATCCAGTGTGTGCCATACACACACACGTGCCACGTATGCTGGCACACACCATGCCCGCACATGCCATCACAAGCATGCTATCATGCTAGCACATGGTGGGCACAATCACATGAGGCCCACACAATAGCCTGGGCACACTCACAATGCCCTGGGCTCAAGAGCACTGGCTCTGCCCACAGGGGCACTCTAGGAGCTGGGGAAGGCACGCTGTCTAGGGGCGGGGGGAGTTTCTTGCCCTTCCTGGTGGACATAACTCCCTCCCGCTGCCCTAGTGCCCATCTCCACCCATCCCCTGGGTGGCCTCTGTCCCCGCCAGCTCTAACTCTTTGCACTGCTCCTTCTCCTCAGGCCTTTGCGCTGACCCAAAGCGTCCAGCCGGGAGGACGGGGAAGCCGAGCCGCTGACTCCTCCCACAACCTGACACCAGCAGAACGCAAGGTGGGACTCGCACTCAGACCCCCCCAAGGGCAGGAGCCGGCTCCCCTCCCAGGGCATTCCTGGGCTCCCTAACCTTCCTCCCCCATGGCATGCACCTAACTGCTAATCCCCGGCTGGGCATGCCCCTTGCAATGGCTGAGCTGTCTGTGCCACCACCCAGCAGAGAGCAGCCAGTCCTCGCATCTCCTCTCAGACTAACACCTTGCTCCCCCAGGCCTTGCTCCAGACGCTGTGGGGAGGAGGGACACTATCAGGGGCCCCATGCCAGGAATGGAGCCACTGGCTCTAGATTCCCTTTAGAGCACCGACCATTCGCAGGGGTGAGGGAACAGTGGATGTTGGGCCTGATTGTTGGTAGGACCTACCAAAACACATGCAGGCACTCCCCAGCCTGGCTCTTTAAGCACAGCAGTGCCCACCACCCAGGCAGGAAAGCTGGCAACGCTCCAGCTGGAGATGGATTATGTTGTTTAATTGGGAACAGGCCAGATCGGGTGGGGGAATGGGATGTATGGCTCTGAGGCCCTGCTCCTGACAGTGTCTCTTTGACAAGATCATCTTCCCTCTGGGCTAGCGGCCAGGCTGGCTCACTGCATGGAGGCAGGGTTAGCCTGAGTTCGCATCACTGGCTCCACAAGCAGCTCGGGGTGCTGGGAGGAATCAGGAGCTCATGGTCCCAGGGGGAAGTTCAGCTTCTTTCGAGCTTTGATTTTCCCTGAGCAATCCTCCTCCTGTGCCATGAGCACCACTCTCAAGGCTCCTGTTCGAGGGCATCTGCTTTGCCCTCCTGACTCCGGCTGCCCCCAAAGTCCATTCCAGGGGCTCAGGAATCCAGGTCCTGTCCTTCCCACTCATCTCCCCAGGCTGCCCTCAGAGCACATTCCAGGGGCTCAGGAATCCAGGCCGGTTCTCCCCTGTCCCTCCCAGGGGCTGCCCACAGAGCGCATTCTAGGAGCTCAGGAACCGAGGTCTGGTCCATATGTCCCCGCCAGAAGCAGCCAACAGGGGGCGCTGCCAGGCCACGGGCACATCCCATGCCCCAGCACCTTCTCCATGGGGCAGTTTGCATCAGGGAGGTTATTCTCTGACAGCCTGGAGACTGAAGCCCACCACAGCACTGATGGGCAGGGCCCGGCAAGATCCAGCAGTGCCCCTCATGCACACATGCTCCTCCTGGGCCCAAAGCACCCCAACTGCCCATGTTTGGCTGGCGTCTCTCAGCTGGGACTGAACCCCAACGGTTGTAGATGCCAGTCCCTGTACAGGTTTCAGACCAGCCACTTCCCCGACCCTCCAGCGGGGTCCAAAGCATGGGGAGCATAGCAGCTGCGTGGCAGGGGGCAGGAGGCACCTTCTGCAACCCAGTAAGGGGCCAAGACACTAACATGGGGACAGTTCCCTAAAGCAGCCATGGGAGGAGGGGGGGCACACAGACCTGGGCACCTGTCTCCCACGGCTGCTTCCTTGGGTGGAGCCTGGTATCCTGCTCTCCCTCTGCTATCCCAGGGCAGGGTCGGGGGGAGCTCCCCAATTCCTGGGTCTTCTCAGCCCCCCACTGTCCACCCCCCCATGCGTATCTCCTCCCCCAGCCCAGCTGCAGTCCAGTTCTCCTCCCTGGCTCCCATGTGAGAGCTGGCTCCTCTGCTGGGATTCGGGGCCTGGTGTGTGACTGCGTGAAGCCCCCCATGGCACATGAGTCTCCTCCAGCGCCTGCCTGCTGCAGCCCCAGTCCCATCAGCATCGCTGCACCCCGCCAGAGAGGAGTCGTGTATCCCCATCAGAACAACAGCATGGTCCCCACTGGGCCAGGGGCAGCCTGGGCTGGGCTAGAGGCAGGAGCCCCCGTGACAGGCAGACAACAGTTCCCAGGAGGTGCCCCCTCTGCGCCAGCCCTCTCGCGCCAGAAAGAAAGAGCTCCCTTTGACATCTTGCCACATGCCCGCTGCTGTGCCTGCATCCCCATCATCAGACAATGGAGGAAAAGCCACAGTGCCCTTTCCCTGGACAGAGAGGCGAACGTCTCATGGGCCCTCCTGGACTGGACTCCCCCAGCAAGAGGATGAGGAGTTGTGAGACAGAGAGACAACGTCCTGAGGAAGAGACAGGAGCCTCTGGTCAAGCTCCATTCAGCACCGAACTGGGGCAGGGGGCCACTGAGCTGACTGGATGCCATATCTGTGCCCACGAGCTCTTGGGTAGCACAGAGGTTTAATCTATGCCAGTTTGTAGCAGCCCTAGCACGCCCACAACTAAGCCGGGAGACCCCTCCCCAGTGGCCATGAGCAGAGACACTCTATTGTTGGGCTGGCCCCTGGATATCTCATGTTACCACATCCCCCACTAGCACCAAGCCAAACCCGCAAACTAGCGTTTGCCAATGGGCCTTGGGATTCTCGTGAGATTTCAGAAGGGAGTGTTCTTAAAGTGCCAGTACCTGCAGTCAGACGTTTATGGGAGGAACTCAGCTTGCATCTTCTGGCAGTTTTCTGGCCCTCGCTGATGTGCTTGGAAGCATGGATGCCAAAGGCTCCAAGCCTGGGAAGCTCTGAGTTTGAAGCCAGGATATTTGGGTTTTTTTAACTGCTGGTTATTCATGAGTAGGTTTTACTTGGTGTGACTGTTCGGGGGATGGTGCCCTTTATCACGCTCTTCATCACGTGGTCTCCTGCTTAAAAAGTTTAAGTCATCCAATTAGGGAGCAGAAAAAATACCATGTGGCTTAGGGGACCAATTACACACTTGAGAAACAGTGGCAGCGAAGTTTTCCTGAAGCCATTGTCTGAAAGTGTCTGGCCCAAACGATTGGTCTCACCATTGCAAATAGGAACTCAGTTGGGAAGATCAAAGTCTGCGTGAGAAGGAAAACAGGGTTAAATTTGCTGGATGAATTATCCATAATAAATGAGTTGCCCAGCGCTGGGTCATTTTCCAGTAACTCTTAGTGCAGCTCACCTGCATCACTGAATTGCAGCTGCCCTTCATGCTAGGAGAAAGCGCCATAGTGCTGCATATGCAGATGGGGTGCCGTGTGTTTGTACTCAGTGCAGGTGTGACAATAGCTGTTGGATTAGGATGGTTGGATATACACCAGGGTGGAGGTCATACGTACTCATAGACTCATAGACTTTAAGGTCAGAAGGGACCATTATGATCATCTAGTCTGACCTCCTGCATAATCAGGCCACACAATCTCACCCATCCACTTCTATAACAAATCCCTAACCTATGTCTGAGTTATTGAAATCCTCAAATTGTGGTTTGAAGACCTCAAGCTGCAGAGAATCCTCCAGCAAGTGACCCGTGCCCCATGCTGCAGAGGAAGGCGAAAAACCTGCAGGGCCTCTGCCAATCTGCCCTGGAGGAAAATTTCTTCCCAACCCCAAATATGGCTGTCAGTTAAACCCTGAGCATGTGGGCAAGACTCATCAGCCAGCACCAAAAAAAGAATACAAAGTTTTATCTCAGTCACACTGATGTGCATACTCCCAGTGAAGCTAGTTGTTTGCGTTACCCATTGTCGCAGTGCTAAATGCTCATCCCATCCTTTCATCCCAACTTTAATGCCTCTGTATGGCTCTGTGTTATAACAGCACCTCCTGCCCTGACTCAGCCCATTCCACTGAAAGGAGCTGACATGAGCAAGTCCTCAGGTAAAAGAGGGGTCAAGGGAGGGAGATTAATTCTGTCTGATCCAATCCATCTTTAAGACAACTTCAGCGCAGCTCGTTTGTGTGATTTCTGAGATGGGGATGAGCTCAGCAGTTAGCTATTTGAACCCTGTGTCTTTCACTTCCAGCCCTTCAAATCCGCCACTTCCAAAACAGTTACCATGCTCTGAAGCCCATAACCGATCCTCCTTTTCATCCCTTGTTAGACAAATATTCGCGGAACATTCCAACAATCAACAGCAATTATGTTACTAACAGCTTAGATGCAAGCAGAACGTCTGGACTAGATACGGTTAAAATGTTCCAATGGAAAGTTTTTCCATTGAAAAGCAACATTTTTTCATAAGTGCCCCCTTTTTTTTTTTGGTCACCCTACCACCAGCATAATTTTTGGTTTCCAGCAAATATTTTTTTTTTATCAGAAAGGTGATGAAAGTGTAGATTGCAATTTTTGTTTCCCAACTTTCAGACAATGAAAAATTGCAACAACCACTTGAATAAGGGTTGCAATTTAAAAAAAATCCAATATGCAAAGAAAGAAAAAAATGGGTCAATTTCAAACCATTCAGAATGAAAACAACTTCAGCGGTTTTCACTCCACTGGTTTTTCAACCAGTTTTAAGCAGGACCGGCTCTTGGATTTCAGACAAAAAAGCAGAAGACACCTTGTCAGGTTATAGGAATGGGTGTGTGACTTTTCCTCGAAACACTGAGACTGGTACCCATGGCTCTCTACTCATAAGTGCAGGAGTGGCAAGAAAGCAGGCTGGCGTAGGGCAGTTGGGCTGGTATGACTTTTCATTCTTGGATGGTTTGTACCATGCTGCCATTCAAAATATCACTAGCCAGGGATGAGACACCTTCGACTGCCCAGATACACAGGAACATAGGCATTGCCAGGCTGAATCAGAACCGAGGTCCATTCAGCCCAGTGTCCCATCTCTGACTGACGCCGGCACCAGGAGAAGGTGTAAAAGCCCTGCAGTGCGGTAATCTTCTCCTCACATAGGCCTCTAGTAGCCAGCGATTGGCTCATGCCCTATGTACAAGATTGAATATCCCTGCCAAAAGTTATTGTGGGCATAAGGTGGCGGTAGCATGCTGGGGGGGACAAACAAGGCAAGCCCATTGCTGGTGTAGGGCTAATATGAGATGCAATAGCAAATCACATGGTGGTGGGCTGGCTGCTATGGAGATGGCCTGGGAACTTGGAGAGAGTTCAAAGGGCCGCCATCCATTTGAAATCTAGCCCGTTTCAATCATGAGTGCAAGGCCGCTCCCAGCCCCGCCCCTGCCAGTTCTGTGGTATTACACTCACACTTCCTTCTCTCTTTGTGATGCTTTTCTCTGCCGTCACTGTGGGAGGACATTTGGACTGCTGGAGAAGCTGGCTAATACCTGGGCTGCATGGAGGATGTCACCCTGGTGTAGCGACCCCTGCTGTACACAAGGGAAACCACAGCTGGTCCAGAAGCAGCCAACCCAAGTGGCAAGCAGGGTTGGACTCAGTCAGTGCAAATAGCTATTTAGCACTGCGTACACTGGTGCAGCTACAGTGGTGGCTGGCTGAACTCAGGGGAAATCACTAGTACAGACCAGACCTAATTAAATATGGGCCCCATTCAGCAAAGCACTTAAGCACATGCTTAAACTTTACGGTTAAAGGTTAATACTGCAGCCGATCCTTACAGTTTGATTGCGAGTCCAGCAGTCTCTGGAGTATTTGTTTAAACCTTTGGCTGGTGGCATCAAGAGATTGCAGGAGAGTCTCAGCTTTCATTCAAAATCAAAGGCAGTTTCCAGCCCTTCTGGTTGCAGAGGAAAGCTTGAAAACATGACGTGTGTGTGCCCCACAAGCTTGGAAACTAGAAATCAAAGAAAAACAACCCCACAATTATTATTAGGGTTTTTTTAAGCCAATCTCATGATTTTGGCAGGTCAAACTAAGGATTGTTCAGCATTTAAAGTTGGCAACACCTGAGTTAAACATATGCTTAATGCCTTGCTGAACAGAGATGGTTTGATGACTTGGGATCTGCTTTATGGGGAAACCAGGGACTATTTCCCAAGTAAGGTCAAATATACAAAGTAAATAAATTGCCACATTGCCTTGAATGCCATCCTAAGGGGGAGTACTTCCTGGGTTGCTCTACTGGTGGGTGGAACTTCCTAGAATGAAATCACCCAGTACTGGTGATATGATGTAGTATGAGGGTAGGACGTGTAGTCTGGTCTCACCATTTGATCTTCCAACACCCATTTACTCATAGACTCATAGACTCATAGGTCAGAAGGGACCAATATGATCATCTAGTCTGACCTCCTGCACAAGGCAGGCCACAAAACCCTACCCATACACATTCTATAACAACCCGAACCCATGACTGAGTTATTGAAATTCCGTCAAATTGAGATTTGAAGACCTGCAAGCTGCAGGAATCACTAGCAACGACCCATGCCCCACGCTGCAGAGGAAGGCGGAAAACCTCTCCAGGGCCTTCTGCCAGTATCCGCCCTGGAGGAAAATTCCTTCCCCGACCCCAATATGGCGATCAGCAAACCCTGAGCCATGTGGCAGACTCACCAGCCAGCACCCAAGAAAGAATCTCTGCAGTAAACTCAGTTCCCCATCCCATCAACTCCCTCACAGACCTCGAGCAGACTTAATCTGACGATAATTCCAATTCAATTGCCCCAAATTAAACTAATCCCATTCATAACATCCCCTCACATATACTTATCAAGCTTATCTTAAAGCCCGATAAGTCTTTTTGCCCCACTACTTCCATCGGAATGCCGTTCAAGAACTCACTCCCCTAATGTAGAACCTTCGTCTAATTTCAAGTTCTAAACTTACCTAATATCCAGTTTGTACCCATTCGTCCTCGTGCCTACATTAGTTACTAAACTTAAATAATTCCGTCTCCCCCCTAACGTTAATCCCCCTGATTATATTTATATAGAGAAGCATATCTCCCCGGAGCCTTCTTTTGCCAGGCTGAAAAAACAAAGCCAAGCTCTTTGAGTCTCCTTTCATAAAGGCAGATTTTCCATTCCTCGGATTCTCCAGTAGCCCGTCTTCTGAACCTGTTCCAGTTTGATCACCTTCCTTAAACATTGGACACCAGAACTGCACACAATATTCCAGGTGGGGTCTCACCAGCGCCATATATAACGGCACTAACACCTCCTTCTCCTTGCTGGAAATACCTCGCCGGATGCATCCTAACACCGCATTTGCATAGAGACACTTGCCGTCCCCACTTCCTAAGCTTCCTACTCAATGGAGTTTAATTAGTAGACAATAATTGTGGTATCACATGCAAAGGATGAAGGACTGTGGAGGCTTTAACTCATTGCTGCTTGCACTGGAAGGTCATTTCCTTAGCAGCCACTCAAGGGGGCCCTAGCCAGGGTTGCTTCTGTTTTTGTTCTAACCCAGGCTGTCATCAAAAGGCTTGTGGCTGACAACCAGCAGCATTCCTGCAAATCAGTCATTCTGTAGCTGTAATAACATGACAGGGGCACTCACTGTCTCTCCTCTGAAACGCTAAGCAGGGCCAGGCCTAGTTGATATTTGGATGGGAAATTGCCCGTTAAAAATGAATGATGAGGCCCTTAGCTTTGGGTCAGCGCCTCCGTCGTGGCTGAGGTGCCATTGCTGGGGGGAGATGGCAGAGCTGTCAGCTTGTGGCTGTTACTACTGTAATAAACCTGCATGCAATGCTACTCTGCATGGAAAGCCAGGACAAAGGATGGGGGCCCCACCACCACAGATGCCCAGCCACTGACTCCAGCAAGATTAATGGTAGCAACAGAAGGATGGGTGCTGTGATGGGGCAATCGCTGAGCAACCTTGGGCTTGTGCAAGGGGGCTTTGTCTAGGCCCACCTGGGAAGGGAACTGGGCACTCACAGCAGCACTGGAGTAACAGCCCCACACTGCTGCACTGTACCAACACATTCTGCATCAGCTTGTGCTTCCAGGTTGCCTCTGGGATGCACCCCAGCTGGAGTTTGGTGCCAGAGCTGTGAAGCAATAACCATCCCATGACATAATTCCCCAGAGGAGAAGCGATAACCCCCATGTCCTGCTCAGATTCCGCCTCCTCAATGGGTAATTCCGTTCTGCCTCTAACTTTGCCTCCACCATTCCAATGGACCCAGCATTCTCCATCATTGCCTGCCATTCGGTATGTGCAGCATGACTGTGGGCTGCTAAATAGCCGCCGTGCTCCTCCCCCAGAGGGAGCTGCATTTTACTGCTGGGTGAGATAAGGCTTGTGAGCGCTGTGGAGTTATGAAAGCGCTTTGGGCTCCTCTGTCCTACGGAAATAGAAAGGTGGGTGTAATGGGCTCCCTCCTTTCTCTGTTCCAGGATTATGTCTTCTACCTGGAGCCGGAGAAGCTGGAATCAGGGAAAGGGAAGTGCTCCTATGACCCCAAGGTGGACAGCGTCTCAGCCTTGATAAGTGAGTCCTTCTCTCTTGCAACTATAGCAGTGCAAGGTGGCCAAGGGGATGGGGGCTGCTCTGGCTGGGCCCTGCAGTGCTCCAGGGGGACACCCAGCTTGTTCTCGGCACTGATTCCAGAGCCATAGCGGGACCTAGACAAGGGGGCGAAGGGGGTATGGTGGTGCCAGCCATTGCCAAGGCACAAGGCCAGGAAAGGGCCAGAGCAGTGAAGGGGAAATGCAGACAGGGCTGTTGCCTGGCCTCCATAGTGGGGAGATGTCTGCGGGGATGATGGTGGAGTATCCAAGGCCCAGAGGGCACCAGAGCCCAAAGATCTAAGCTTGGCTCCTCATCAGTACCACCTCAGCCAGGGCAAGAAGGTGCCTGAGCCCTCCACCAAGGGACCAAGCAACTGGGAAGGTGTCCAGGCATGTCAGAGCCCATTTGTGGCCTTTAATTCATCAGCTCCAGCCCAGAGCCAGGAGGGGCCTGGCTGGTTGGCTCACGGAGGATGCAGCCACTGCAGATAACGTCAGTCCTATTGGGCTGCTCTGTCCTCCGCATCGCCACCGATTGAACCCTTGGTCACCCTCTCCACTGGTGCCATACGACCACTCTCGCTGCCCAGGGAACTCCCAGAAGAACTCGACAGCCACAGAATGCCTGCCCCCTGCTCTGAGCCAGCCCTGTTCTCAGTTGCCGGCGAGCCATGCCTTGTGCAGACACTGCTGCACTGCCTCTCACGCGGACTTGCCACTCCAGCGAGAAGCAGCTCCTGGCAGGGTATGGGGAGCTGAAGCCAGGGAGTGCAGGTTGGGGATGGAGCTTCAGAACTCCTGTCCAGGCTTTGCCTGGGACAAGCCAGGGAGCAGAGGCCTGGGGAGCCAGCTGTTCTCTTCCAGGCTCTGGTACACATGGTTCCCCTTGTGTGGACCTGGAATGGCGCCCACCTGAAACAGATGCTGCTGCCCTGGCACAAGGCTCCACCATGACGCTCCATTGCTCAAGGCTGGGGAAGTGTCTCCTCATGAGCTCCCATTTTGTGCCTCCCCTAGGCTGTCCCCCACCCCCTTGAACTAGCAAGTACCACAACTGCATGGGGGTGGCCCACAGACCCCTACTTTCCTGCCCAGACGCATCAGAGTGGAGCGGTGGGCTGGCCCCTGGGGAGGGACCTGCACCAATCTGGGTTGAGTGCCAGGGCTGGCTGCATGCCAGGGAAATATTAGGTGGTTTGAGACTAATGTTAAAATGAGAGGTGATGAGAAGTTGTTTAGGACTTCAGGGCAGGTGGCTGCTGAGGGACTGCTTGCCCCACCCTGGAGACAGCCTGGCAGTGTTCTGCAGCTCCACTGAAGGTGGCTGCCCCCAAGGAAGCCAGGCAGAGATCCGAGTCCAGGGCCAGCAGCTGTGGGGCCTGCAAACCCAGACCTGGTGTGGGGGAGGGAAGGCAGCGGAGCGCTTTGACCCGATGTGAGTACTTGGAGGGCTGTGGCATGGCAAAAGGCACCCGGATGCCATGGTGATGGGTGTAGGACGAACCTAGGTAGAACAGAGTGGAAAATGGGGTGGGAAAGACTCCCGACAGCCACCGACAAATGATGGAAAAAACCCCAGGGCATCTCTTTCCTCGATGAGGTCAGATCCACCCCTGGGGTAGGAATGGCCACGGTGAGTCAGCCCTGTGTGCTAGGAGCATCTCCACCCCAACTTCCTGTCCTATTTCTGTCTCCCCATTCACCTCCCATTTCCTGTTCCTCCCCCGCCCCCTCCCAACTGATCAGGCGCAGCGCCGGTCACTGCTAGCACCCTCCTGGAAGGTGCAAGGCCACAGTGCAGAGCATGGCAGCCCTGGTGTCCATGGTGCTTTGCCCCTGGGGTGGTGAGGGGCAGGGCTGACTGGGATGGGGTTGCAAAGGGCAAGAGAGTGAGACAGAGGAATGAAATCACACGGGGTGGTATCAATGTTCTGCCATCCCCAGGCCTGTATAGGCAGCAGCTGTGCTGAGCTCCCCCAAGAGCATGGGCCAAAGCTCTCACTTACTGCTAATCCCCTCCCACGGGCCCCGAGGGGCCTCGGCCGCCTCTGATCCTCTCCAGGCATGAGTGTTGCCTTATGCACAAGCCCTGGCACTGCTTCGTTCACTGGGGAGCAGCTGCGAAGCAGGGGGCTGGCAACCGGGCCTGGGACGGTGCCCCAACCACAGTGCCTACTGGGTACCACATCGGTGATGGAGACCTGTCTATGAGCTGACAAGGAGCTGGGGTCCCTCTCCGCAGAAGGGAGATGGACTCCTCTCCAGGCTGCACCAGGGAGCACAGGACGTCCTGTCAGGGAGAGGGCATCAGCCACCCCCACCCATACCAATCAGCAGCCCCTCCCCGAGCTTCCCCGTTTGGGCAGGGCTTGGGGGCAGGACAAAGGGTCTGCATGAGGAGGGCTAGGGGGTCCTCAGACCCCCCACAGTCCCTCTTCAGGAACTGCTCCCCTATACATCCCAGTCCCTGCTGACCTCTGCTTTCCACCTGCAGATGAGGAGCTCTATGCTGGCGTCTACATTGACTTCATGGGCACGGACGCAGCCATCTTCCGCACCATGGGCAAGCAGACAGCTATGAGGACTGACCAGTACAACTCCCGCTGGCTGAATGGTTAGTCCAAGAGAGCTGCTGGTGGGGACAGGCTGGCATCATGCATCTCTGAGACGTGGGATGCTGCCCAGGGCCTCGAAGTCTGTATAAACTCAGTGGCTGGGTGCCCTCTGGTCTGCCATTCCTGGGGCTTCTCTGGGACTCAAGTAGCATGAGCACTGCATCCAGGGTGGGGCCCACACCCCACAAGCACCCAGGAGACCCTACCCACTAGCATAGAGTTGATGGCGCACCCTGGCTACGGCTGCAGCGTTTCAGGAGAATCTCCATGGCTTAGCCCCTGTAGAAGGCAGTCGCGGCCTCATGCCAGCTTGGCAAGGCTGTGCCAGGTACATGGGGCAGCCTGGGAGGCAGTCTTCCCTTTGCCTGTGGTACGCCAATCAGAGCTGGTGAAGTTACAGCCCTAGGGGCTGTGGGCAGTAGTGGGTGAGGTGTGTTTTAACCAGGGTGATGTGAACGACAAACTTTCTTCGATATCCCTCCAAGCCCACGACTTCCCTTCACACCACCTCAGCTTTGTACCTTCTTCCATGCTGCCTCTGTTCTGGAAGCTGCCACTCTCTTCCTTCAGAGCCTGGCACCAGGGCATTTCCACCTCTGCAAGCTGCTTGCAGGGCCCCCTGGAGCCTGAAGCCTGCACATCTGCCCTCTTCTGGTTCCTGTTAGCAGCTCTGCCTCTGCCAGCAGAGCCGGTGACACTGGGCTCCTGCCGCCAACCCGCTCATGGCTTGGGGCATTCACAGGTAGCAATCCCCGCTCTGGATGTGTTCCCAGCAGTCTTCTGCAAAGACCCATCAATGCACGCTCAGCCTATTTCATCTCCAGCAGGCACCGCAGAGATGCTGCCTGCCTGCCTTCTTGTCAGCTTCTCAGGCACTCCTACCATAGCAAAATGCTGTCAGGGCCCCAGCAGGAATGCCAGGCCTCCTGGCCCCAGTCACAACAGGTCTAGACATCATGAGGGCCTCCCATGCAGAGACCTGGTGTGGAGCCACAGCGATGCTGGCACCGGGGGCAGTTCTGAGGCTGGGCTCATCTGCTTCCCTCAGCAGTTTTTCAGAATATGGATGAGTGCAGCTTCTGGTCCATTGGGAGCAGAGAGAGGTTCCACTGCTGCTCCCCTCTGTGCTGGCCAGAACCAGGCTCTAAGTCCTTGGGTGCCCTGCTTGAGAAGCTTGTGAGCACTGGAAATATCAAAGGAGTGAACTGGATAGCCACCATCTTGGCCTAGGGACCTCCAGAGCTCAAACCAGGAGCTGCTACACCATGATCTAGAGCCTCATCTCCTGTGTGGACCGGGCACAGAGAGGGACCTGGGATCCAGGCTGACCAGGAGGTTATGGCAACCGAGGAGGAAAACAAATCAGAAGATTGATATCATCCCAGGTCACAGGGCAAAGCAATTGGCATCTGGCTGCATTCTCCCCTCAAAGGCATTGTCCTCATTGAGCAGGAGAACCTGGACACATGTCACACTGGGAAGTGCTACAGACAGGACATGGCCATCTAAGACCAGTCATTGCCTAGGTCGAGTGTCACAGTTTCATCCCTAACAAAGAAGTGCCCTACTGAAGGGGGTTCTTACTGAAGGACCAGGCTGATGCTGGAGCTGAGGAGGAGCTCTGATCTGTTTTGCCACGACAGCCCTTCCCTGGTGCAGCGATCTGAAAGGGTGAGACCTTCCCCAGGTACATGTTCCAAGACACTTGCAGATGTGCACCCGGACTCACCACAATTCAGGCCATTAACCCAGTAGCTGCCAAGCCCTCATGGCTCCATCCCTGGAAAGCAGGCAACCAGTGAGCAGCACTATGTACTCAGCCACCTTCAAACCTGGTAAAACCCAGAAGAAATGGTGCCCATTTCATCAGGCAAGGACAAGAATTCCCTCCCAGCATGTGAGCTTCAACAAAAGGGTCTTACCAAAGGAACAGGGAGTCCCTTGAAGGCCCATGTGGTATCTGGGGGATGTGCCTGCATAAACTCAAGTATTGCAGAGCCAAGTGCTGGACTAGAAACAGCAAAGGACAGAGAGCAAATAAAACTCACAGGCAGACAGACAGACAGATAGATAGATAGATCTGGGTCTGTGGAAAGGTCTGTATAGAAAGATAGATGGTTCTGCATGGGAATAGGTGGATGGGTCTGGATGGGAATGGGGTGTCAGCCCCATCATCTGCAATAACCAATCCAGAACATCTCTCTCCTGCTCTCCCTCCCTTCCCCGCTGCACCAGAGGGAGGTTCCTGGTGGGAGGTATTCCTGGCCTTCTCACAGTAGCACCTGCACCTGTGGCAAAGCAGCAGTGACAGCTGAGTAAACTGAAGTTGGAGCGATCATATTATACCTCTGGGCACAGTAGCTGCAATTGAGAAGGCAGAGCTGTCACTGTGGGCTTGGAGGCATATTGATTGATGATGGACAGATATTCTAGCAGAAACAGCACTGGTCGCTCCACTTCCAGCTGCCAGACAGTTTCCATTCTAACCTCCTGCTTCCAGTTGCTCGAAAATTGCTGGAACTTTGGGGCTGAAATTTCCCAGGCATGGGCTCTTTCGTGTGAATTGATATCCAAATGTTTGAGAAAAAAACTGTCAAGCCATTTTGGAGTCGAAGGAGAGTTGGAGGCCAAAGGGGGGGTACGCTTTTCTCATTATTGAGAAAAAAATCATCAGACTTTTGTATAGCACCTTGAGCACTGACGCAAGTGGGGATAGGCCACTGATGTCTGGTATGAGACATGCCAGTGAGAATGCTTGGGCATCAGACTGCGTTATGGCCTTAGTGAAACACATGTGCCAGATGGTTAACCACGGTCGCCCTAACCACAGTTACTGCTCCTGTCAGAGTCAGTGGCAAAAGTCTCCCTGGCTTCCAAGGGATTGGTCACAGGATACATTGTCGCTGCAGTTAGCCTGGGGGCTTGGCAGCTAGGTCTGAACAGCCGGGTTAGCCTCGTCTGGGTGTGAGCGTCCCCACTGCAAGGCCCAAGCTGTGCTACTGTGTCTTCACTCACTCATGTGCCTGCGGCACATCCCATGGTTCCTTGTGCTGAGGAATCGTTCCTGGTCACTTGCAGAGAACTTGTCTGTCCTTTGGGGGGACTTGTGGGAAGGCCCTGCAGGCCTCGTGCTGGGAGTGCATTCCTCCCAATGACAGGGAGCTCTCTAGCTAACTAGTTCCACTTTACGGGCTTTATTGCTAGCTAAAAACTTAGGATATTGCATTAAAAACTGTTAAGAAAAAACTAAGGTTGCCTAGCTGAGCATTCCAGAACTACATAACCTTAACTGCCCTGTGTGTGGGTATTGCCATAGGGCAGAGGTCAGCAACCTTTCAGAAGTGGTGTGCCAAGCCTTCATTTATTCACTCTAATTTAAGGTTTCCCGTGCCAGTAATACATTTTAACATTTTTAGAAGGTCTCTTTCTATAAGTCTAAAATATATAACTAAACTATTGTTGTATGTAAAGTAAATAAGGTTTTTTTAAATGTTTTAGAAGCTTCATTTAAAATTAAATTAAAATGCAGAGCCCCCCGGACCGTGGCCAGGACCCAGGCAGTGTGCGTGCCACTGAAAATCATCTCGCGTGCCGCCTTCGGCACACGTGCCATAGGTTGCCCACCCCTGCCATAGGGTGTTTTTTGCTGAGCATTCCAAAGTCACACAACCTAAACTCTGCCCTGTGTGTGGATATTGCCAAAGGCTGTTTCTTTACAAATGTTCTTTTGCCAGCCGGGGGGGCAGCGGGGCCATATACTAGCCTCTCAGTAGATTGCAGGGAAGGCTCCTGTGCCATTGGCACTGGGGCATGCAACTGGCCTCACAGCGCTGGCATGTCTGGTTGCAGACCCAGCATTTGTTCACACCCAGCTCATCCCAGACAGCGCCGAGAGGAACGACGACAAGCTTTACTTCTTCTTCCGGGAGAAATCAGCTGATGCCCCACAGAGCCCTGCTGTCTACTCCCGCATCGGGCGCATCTGCTTGGTATGTACCTGGCTCCCCACGGCGCCCCCTATTGGGAGTGGCTGGGAGCTCTCCCCACAGACAGAACTCCTGCTCCATTCTCTACAGTGCCCCCAGCTGGGACTGGAATACCAGCAGTGTCCCCTACAAACCGAGCTCCTGAAAGGAGAAGCTAGGATTTGAATGGAGTAGCTGGGAGCTCCCCACACAGCCAGCGCTCCTGCCCCCTCCCCACAGTGCCCCTTGCTGGGAGAGGCTGGGGCTGGAGTACTGGGAAGTCCACCACAGCCAGCACCCGCTGTCCCACTCCCCACACCACCCCCTGCTGGGGGAGGCTGGGCTGGAGTAGCTGGGAATCCCTAACAGCCAGCGCTCTGCCCCTCCCATAGCGCCGCCTGCTGGGAAGCCCAAGCTAGCAGGACGAGCCTAGCTCATGTTCTGGTTGCCCGGATGCCTGAGAATGGTATTTCCCCCCCTGGTTTAGAATGACGATGGAGGTCACTGCTGCCTTGTCAATAAATGGAGCACATTCCTGAAAGCCCGGCTCATCTGCTCCGTGCCAGGACCTGACGGGATCGAAACGCACTTCGATGAACTCCGTAAGGGCCAGTGGGCAGGGTGTAGTAAGGCGCTGCCATGGGGCGTGCCGGGCAATGAGGTATCTGGGAGGGGCAACGGCTGACTACAAATCCCAGAGGTGGTAGCGGGCAGAACCTCTGTGCTGCCCGAGCTGTCACTGCAGGCTGCAGCATCTCTGAGCAAGGTCACTGCACACATCAGGGCAGCACCACATCTGGGTCCCCAGCACCTCCTGGGAAGCTCACAGGGGCCTTCCTGTCCAGCCAGGAGCCTCCCCAGAGTTGCCCAGCAAAGTCACTCTCGGCAGAGGCTGGGAGGCAGTGCAGCCCCTGATAGCTTGTCAGCGCCTGCTGTGGCATGTGATGGATGGGCTGCACCCGCGAGCAGGACGCGCCGTTCCATCGCCACCTGGTTCCCTGCACTTTGCTAGCCTAGATCAATTCCAGATGGTGCCCAGAGGCTCCCCTGATTCCTAAGGGGCACTCTCCCCAGCCTGCATCTTCCCCACTGGTGCACGCTCTGCAGCCGAAGCATCCCCCATGCGGCAGCCCCCCCCCAGCATAGCCGGGTGTGCCCCCCAACAGCCAGCACTCCTGTCCTGCTCCCCACAGTACCCCTTGATGGGAGAGGCTGGAGTAGCCAGGAGACCCCCCACAGCCAGTGCTCCCGTCCCGCTCCCCACAATGCCCCCTGTTCTCTCTCCATCTGCCCGGTGTCCCCTGGTCCCTGCAGAGCTCTGAGTCGTCTCTCCGGCTGTTGATGCTTTCTCTTCTCCCCTCAGAGGATGTGTTCATCCAGCAGACCCAGGACGTGAAGAACCCGATCATCTATGCCGTGTTCGCTGCCTCTGGGTGAGCCCACCAGAAGGGGTTAGGGAGGGTCTCCCTGGGAGTGGAGGGGAGAGACGCTGCAGCAGGGCCTGGGGACGACATGCAGGGGCCCCCTGGCCACAGGCCCCTCACGCGTTGGGGATGAGCGTTTCTGGATCCCACGTGAGCAGAGAGCTCGAGGTGCTGTCCCAGTCCGACTGGGTGGGTCCCTGCCAGGCAGCTCAGGGCAGGGAATGGGTTCAGGGTGGGTCTGACAGAGGTGCCCCCTAGGGATAACGTGATGCTTCCCCCCTACCCCCAGGTCTGTGTTCAAAGGTTCCGCTGTGTGCGTGTACTCCATGGCCGACATCCGCATGGTCTTCAACGGGCCCTTTGCCCACAAGGAGGGACCCAACTACCAGTGGATGCCATACACAGGCAAAATGCCCTATCCACGCCCAGGCACCGTAAGTACGATTGGGGCCTCCTGCCAGAGCGCCCGGCAGGGCCGGCAGCAGGGGAGCGGGGGTCCTCTGGGGATGGCTGCAATGATGGGCACTGGAGGTATGGGGTGGGGGGCAAAATCACAGAGTGCCCGTCAGTGCGTGTGTCTGGGCAGAGACCTCCCCTGGGCAGAGACTCTGATGCTGCCCCCCAGGAGTCCTGGGACCTGCCCCACGACGGCAGAAGCAGAGGCAGGGACAGTGCACAGGGGCAGTGCGGTGGGCAATGGAGGAGTCAGAGGCTCCCCATGAATGGGGCACAAGTGAGATGATTGCCGTGGGTCGGGGTCTCATGGCACCTGATACTGGCTGCAGGATGGGTGTGCCAATGCATTCAGGAAGGGAGAGATGGTCAGAACAATGCCCAGGGACATGAGCTGTCCTGGAGGTTGGTTGGGGTGGGGGCCATGCCTTGGGGACATGGGGGGGCCGTGCCATGCGGAGGGGTATCCTGCAGGATGGGTGGGGTGGGGGCCATGCCCTGGGGGCATGGGGGGGCTGTGCCATCCAGAGGGGTGTCCTGGAGGTTGGGTGGGGTGGGAGCCATGAGGGGCCGTGCCATGCGGAGGGGTGTCCTGCAGGATGGGTGGGATGGGGGCCATGCCCTGGGGACATGGGGGGGCCGTGCCATGCGGTGGGGTGTCTTGCAGGATGGGTGGGATGGGGGCCATGCCCTGGGGACATGGGGGGGCCGTGCCATGCAGAGGGGTGTCCTGCAGGATGGGTGGGGTGGGGGCCATACCCTGAGGGAATGAGGGGGCCATGCCATGCGGTGGGGTAGGGGCTGTGCATCGGGAGGCGGGCCATGCTGTGGGATGGAGGAGCCATGCCTCAGGGGACAGGGCAGAGGTTGTTGCATGGGTTGGGGCGGGGGGAAGCCAGGCCACAGGTGGGAAGTGGAGGGAGGCCAGCCCATGATTGGGAGAAGGGAGGTCGGGCTGTGGGGTGGGGCTGGTGTCTTATCTGCCCGCTCTGTGTTTCAGTGCCCAGGAGGCACCTTCACCCCCTCCATGAAGTCGACCAAGGATTACCCAGACGAGGTGATCAACTTCATGCGCTCGCACCCGCTGATGTACCATGCCGTGTACCCCGTGCATCGCCAGCCACTGGTGGTGCGCAGCAACGTGCACTACAAGTTCACCACTGTGGCCGTGGACCAGGTGGACGCAGCCGACGGGCGCTATGAGGTGCTTTTCCTGGGCACAGGTACCCGCAGACGTGCGCTGGAGAAACACACAACATGGACCCACATGGGCCATGCGGGAGGGCATGCTGCCCGGCACTGGGCACGGCAGGGAGCTTAGCCCACTCTGGGCCAGCTCGCCAGGTCAGCGTTGCCAGGGCTGCGCTCCCCGCTCTCCTTGTCAGATGTGCCTGGGGACCAGCTCGTTGACAGAGGAGCCTGGCAGAGAATTCCATCTGGAGTCCCCCCACCCAGGGGCTGCCCCAGAGCCCGTTCCGGGGGTGCAGCAATGGAGGCCAGGCTGTCTATTCAGGATGAATGGAGTGGGTGCCCTGTAGTGATTCCAGCCTGGCACAGAGCCGGGGAGGGTGTGGGGATCTGGAGGTGAGTGTCCAGCCCCTCTAGGCTCCTGGCATGGGGTCAGAATCAGTCCCCAGAGAACGTGGTGCCCTCAGCAGGGACTCAGCCGCCAGAACTGGGCCGCACCAAGCGGGGCTGCAGGCGGGGCAGGGTCTGCTCTGGCTGTCAGTTTCCCACCCCTCATGGAGTGATTGTGCCAGGAAGATGCCCTGGGCAGACCCCAGCCCAACCCGTGCTGGGCAGCCTGGCGCTTGCTGGGCCACGTAGGGCCTGGGCCATCTGGGGCTGTGGGGGCAGGGTCTGTGCCAGGCCCCTTGGAACCAGCCTGGGGGCAGAGGGGCTCGTTTAACTGGGGGGCTCGTTTAACTGGGGGGTTCGTTGTGGCAGAGTGGCTGGCGCTGCCTCGGCCCCTCTCAGGGAGCCAAGCCCCTGGCCACCAGCCAGCCTGGGGAGCCCAGCCAGTGCCGCCACGCAGGTGGCAGGGAACGCTAATGACCCAGAAAGATCCCGTTAGCTAACGGATGTGCTGTCTTCTGGCCAGCTGTTCTCTCAGTCGCCCCTGCACAAGGCAGCCTGGCCAAATTCTCCCACCACCTGTCCCGCCCACCAGAGAATTTCCTCCCTGCCCCACCATCGGTGTAACGAATCGCCAGAACTCAGCTGTTCCTTCCCCCAAGGGTATGGCGGGTCACCAGCGGGGCCTGCACCAGGCCTGTGGGATGGTGAGGGGGGATCGGGCCGGTGCGTGGATGCAGACGACTGCACCGGCAGCACTTGATGGTAGTGAGGATCTCCCCCACCTGTGCCCCTACACTGCTGAGGGTGGGATGCCCAGCAGGACATGGGAGCCCTCGCTGCCTGGGCAGCCCTGCCTGCTTGCCAGTTCTCTCCAGACCAGCCTCACTCTTCATTGCGCAGCTATGTTCTGTTCATCTGCTGCTGCACTCCCCCACAAAGGCAATTGGTTTGTGTGATGGGAGCTGAGCTGTCCCTCCCCCAATCAGCAGCATGTGCTGTGAAGCACTGGGTGGCCCACGGGTGAGAGGCCAACCGGTGCCATGTGCACACATTAGTTGGAGCAGCACGATCTGTGCGCGGGGCCCATCTCTGGGTCTCACACTCAAGTCAGAGCAGACATTGGCAGCTTTGTGAGTTCCTCCTGCTGGGTGCTGCCTGCAGGGACCCCGCCTCCCCCTGGCACTCCTCAGAGATTCCCCAGCCAGGCGCAGTGGCTGCTGGAGAGATCCAAGCACAGCAGTTCTGTTGGTGTCCCTGAGACAGCACTGGGCAGCTCCAGGGCTGGTGGATCCCCCCAGGGAAGATGAAGTTGTGGCTCTGGGGTTCAGTCCAGGCCCCGGAGCCCTGTGCTGGCTAAGAGCCTCGTGCTGATCCAGCCTCAGCGTTTTTATAAAGCCGTGTTGGCAGGTTGGCCTCTCACTTCCCACGCCATCCCCATCAGCATGGCCCCACACCTTAGGCTGTGGCAGGGGGGAAGGGTCCATCCCACGTGGCGCTGAGTGCCGGCTTTGCCTTGCAGATCGCGGCACAGTCCAGAAGGTGATCGTCCTCCCCAAGGACGACCTGGAAACAGAGGAGCTGATGCTGGAGGAGGTGGAAGTGTTCAAGGTAACGCCTTCTGGGCCCTGCACACACTGCGCTCTCAGGCCTTGCTGTGCCCCCCTTCTTCCCCCACCATGGCCTGGGACAGTTCTCCCTCCTTTGCCCCCCGCCTGGAGAAACCTCCGTTCCTCCCGCTGCTGCTGGGACCATGTGCTGCAGGCCACCAGTGCAGCTTCATCTGTGGCTTCCCGGCGGGCACCTGGGCCCTCATCCAGCACTTGCTGGTGTCAGTAGGGGGCATTATGGGGCCCACGGCTTTTGTGGGCTCTGACCTCTGGCATAGTCAGTGGCAGGGGGTGAGTGCACCATTTGGCTGGCTCCACAGGAAGGATAAGAGCCCTGCTACTGCAGCTTGCTGGGGGAGTGCTCCAGTAGATCATGTGCCAGCAGCCTGTTCCCAGTGCTAAGGGGCCGGGGTTGGAGCCCTGGCTCCCCGGGGCATGTGTGGATGCTCCAGGGAGGGGGTTTGATTCCAATGGATTTGTTTCTGACTGTCTCAGCTCTTTGCTCCCTGTGATCGAGAGCAGCCCCAAAGGGGCTGAGTGGCCCAGACTAACCACCATGTGTCACGGAGTGAGGGGGAGTCAGGGCACTGCACCCCCGGCTTCCTGCAATTCACCATGACTCTCAGCCAGCCAGTAAAACAGAACGTTTATTTAGATGATAGGAACACGGTCTTGCCGGCACAGACAACAGGATTCCCTTTAGTTAGGTCCATCTGGGGGCCCCAGGGAGGCCACAGCCCTGTTGGTCAGGGCCCCCCTCGTTATTTTTCAGCCAGCCCCAAACCTGAAAACTTCCTTCAGCCTCTCACTCAGCCTCCCCCTGGCTCTTCCCCCAGCCTTTGTGTTCTTTGTCCAGTTTCCCGGGCAGAGGTGTTTGTTACCTGGCCTCCAACCCCCCTCCTGGGTTCTCATGTTACATGCTCAGGTATGCTCCCTTCCCCAAGGCAGGCAGTCCCAACAAGACTCCCCTGCAACCTTCCCAGGTTAATACTTCCCACTCAGCATTTAAATAACCCATCAAGAACATTTCCACTTTGTCACACCATGCTCCCATGCTCTCATTCCAGGTTCCAGCCCCCATCAAGACCATGACCATCTCCTCCAAGAGGGTAAGCTGGTGGTGTGCTCAGGTGGGGTCCTCATGGGGGTCGCCCACCTGGCGCAGACGCTAGCCCAGCCATGGCACTCCTGCCTGCTGAGGAGGGACGGAGAGTCCATGTGTTCCTAGTCAGACAGGGACTCTCCGAGTGTCCCAGGGGCTTCCACCTTCAGATGGGCTCTGTCGCTAACTCGCAGGGATGGGCAGGGGAAGGACCACTCAGAGATCTGAGCTCCCAGCCCCGCTTGCGGGAGCATCGGGAGGCCGGCTTGGAGGGAAATGTGCGGGGTGCCCCAGAAACCCGCTTGCTCTGCCTCAGCCAGCCCTGGGGAGGGGGGATCTGCTGGGAGGGGGGAGTTCCCGCCCATTTCCGGACAAGCACTGCGCTCTCAGAGAAGCAGCTCCTCCTCAATCCCAGAATCCCAGGGGCGCCCAGGCCAAGGAAAGACAAGTGGGTTTGGCACCTGAGACAGTGCAGTCAGTGTCTGCAGCAAGGGGGCATCGCACCATGTCCTCTTTGCCCCCCACAGCAACAACTGTACGTGGCCTCGGCCACCGGAGTGACCCACCTGGCCCTGCACCGCTGCGACGTGTACGGGGAGGCCTGTACTGACTGCTGCCTGGCCAGGGACCCCTACTGCGCCTGGGATGGCAAGGCCTGCTCCCGATACTCAGCATCCTCCAAGAGGTACAGACCAGCTGTGCTGTGGGGGCAGTTATACTGGGGGCCCAGCACAAGGCCAAGCAGTGCTAGAGGGAGGGGCTTTTATACAAGGGGATCCTGCACCCTGCACGGGTTCTCGTACTCACTGGCTGGGTTTGCCAACAGGGCGCTGGCGCTGGGAGGCAGCGTGTGGGGGCAGGGGACCCAGTATCTTTGATGAGAGGCAGAATTGGGGCTCTGCCCCAATCCCCATGGTACCTGGAGAGGGATGACTAAGCCGCACATGATGCAGCCAATCTCCACCTACAGGGCTACCCCACGTGGTTGGTGGTGCCCTGAGACTGTGTGCAACTTTCCATCTGTGCCTTCTCCCCCCTTCCACAGGCGGAGCAGGCGCCAGGATGTCCGGCATGGTAACCCCATCCGCCAGTGCCGGGGCTACAACTCCAATGGTGAGTAGGGCCAGCCGGCCACTCTGCCCCTCATCCCACCTATGGCGGGTACGTCCGGGACACAGAGGATGGAGAAAAACGGAGTGGGGATGTGAAATATGTAGATTAGATGTCTCGATCAATAAATGAGTTGCAAGGTTGGATGGATGGATGGATGTGTATGTACAAGGATGGATAGATGGATGGATGGGTGTGTATGTACAGAGATGGATGGATTGGTGGATATGCTGGGTGGATGGATGGAGGAATGGATAGATGGATATGCTGGGTGGGTGGATGGAGGGATGGATGGATGGATATGCTGGGTGGGTGGATAGAGGGATGGATGGATGTGCTGGGTGTGTGGATGGATAAGCTGGGTGGGTGAATAGAGGGATGGATGTGTTGGGTGGGTGGATGGACAGATGGATATGCTGGATGGATGGATGGATGGATGGATGTGCTAGGTGGGTGGATAGAGAGATGGAGTAGAGTGAGGGCTGAATGCATACACTGGACGGCTGGTGGTAGATAGAGTGCAGAGGATGCTGCAGTCCCCTTAGTGAGGGCAGGCAGCAGGAGGCAATGGTTCTCCCAACTCTGTGGGTAGGGTCGGGTTCGCAGCGTTGTGTTGATTCCATTGCTCGACTTCCCGTCTCCTCTGCCCCGTTCCAGCCAACAAGAACACAGTGGAGGCTGTCCAGTACGGGGTGGAGGGCAGCACGGCCTTCCTGGAGTGCCAGCCCCGCTCCCCGCAGGCCACCGTCAAGTGGCTGCTCCAGAAGGACAACAGTGACCGGCGGAAAGAGGTAGGCGGGCACAGAGCTAGGGGGTGCTTGGAGGGAAAGACCCTGCAGCCCACTGCCTGCTGTCTGCGGCAGGGGGCCAGGCTGGCATAATGAGGTGCTGCAGGTTGGGACTGAGGCGGTGGGGGAGGCTTGCATGGGGCCTGTCTCTAGTCTCCCCCTCCTCTCCTCTGATGACCCCCCCACCATACCTGACTGCGTCTCACCCATTCTAACACTCTGGCCCTTGGCCTCTCTCCCATCCAGCTGCGCATGGAAGGCCGGGTGCTGCGGACGGAGCAGGGGCTGCTCCTGCGCTCCCTGCAGCTCTCAGACAGTGGTCTCTACTCCTGCACAGCCACTGAGAACAACTTCAAGCACACAGTGGCCAAGGTGCAGCTGCACGTGCTGAGCAGTGAGACCGTGCACAGCGTGCTCTTCCAGTCAGAGGCGCCCGCCCTGCAGGCTGACGGCGACGTCTCCTCCTCCGTGCTGGGCATGCGGGCTGGCCTCCCTGGTGTCCCCAGCCCCCATTACGAGGACCTGGTGCAGCTCCTCACCCAGCCTGAAATGGGACTCATCAACCAGTACTGCCAGGGCTACTGGCGGCATGTAGCCTCCGGCCACAAGGAGGCGCTGGCCAGCCTCAAAGCCAAGGAGCTGCAGGACGAGAAGAAGCCTCGAAACCGCCGGAATCACCAGCCAGACATGGACCAGCTCACATGAAACCGCCGCCAGGGACTTTGTAATAACAGTGCTATATTTTTCCCCCCTTTTAATATTAAAAATATCTATAAATATATATATAAATATATATATACACACACACTCCCCCCCTCCCTTTCAAGACAGTATTTATTTGTAGGTTGTACATAGTCCATGGGAGACGCGGTCCCACCCCATTGCCACATGGCCTCTGGATAGCGAGGTTCCCAGAGGCACCCTGGCCAGCAGCTTGTCCTTTTCTCTTCCTAATTTCTATGGTACTGTAAAATAAAAGGCAAGCACTGAGCATAGGGGTGGGGCTAGGGTAAGATCCCCTCCCCCAATCCCTCATCAAGCCAGAGGCTCTTGATGCTAATGTAGAAATGGGCCAGCGCAAGACCTTCTGCCCACTCTCTGGATGCCAAGCCAGAGTGCTGGCACCTGGAGGGGCCGTTTTCTGTCTCTACCTGGGGGGAGTGTCTCTGAGCTGAGGTGCCATTGGCGGAGCTGCCATGTTCCCTCTCCCCCTGGCATGGGACCTGTGTGGGAGCCTGAGTTTGGTCTGTTTCCCACCAGTGCCCTTGGCATGTGTGTGCTGGGCCCGAGCGGGAAGAGATGGGAAGTCCACGCTGGGGGCTGGAGGGGGGGGGCGGGTGGAACTTCTTGGCCACTGACAATATCCTTCCCCTGTTGGCACTGGACAAGGAGGGAACTGGCAGGGAGAGAGGGAAGTGGTTCCCCTCAAGGGGACAGGGTCCCCAGGAACCTGGCACCCATTGTGCATGCACGCCCGATGGCCCATCACTCCTGGCGGTACTGTCCAGGCTGGGTACCTCTCGAATGCCCAGGAAGGCACCATCGCTGGGTTAAACCCCGTGGGGGTCGAGGACACAAGGCCAGGTTCTTCCACCCACCGCTGGCCACGCGTCACTCCTGCGAGGCGTATGTCTGGGAATGGTATCACAGGCTCAGCCTGGGCTGATTGGTGGCTGATGTGATGCTTTCCAGGGGGTGGAGCTGCAGTGGTCTAAAAAACTGGCTATGTAGCTGGATTAAGTTAGGGATTCAGGAAGCAGGAGGGGGTGAGGCTGTCAGCTGCAGCCGTGCGCCTCTGGTGCCTACTGCACCCAGCAGGCATATCCCTTCCTGGGCTGTGCTGCGGTGGCACCTTGGAGGGTACTAGGAGACTGGGTATAGGGGCCAGGAATGGCTGGGGCAGACACTCCTGCCCTCCCACCCCCGAGGTGAGAGAATTCTTTTTGGCAGGTGGGGTGAAGCAAGGAAAGGACAGAGGGAGTAGGGGAATGAAGTGGGGGTGGGGGAGGAGAGGCAGACAGTGGGTACCTGGACAGCCAAGTCCCTGCTACTGAGTGAACTTGGGCAAGTCACTCCCCTCTCTGTGCCTCAGTTTCCCCATCTGATTACTTTTCATTATTTATTAAGCCATGGCCTCTCTGCCAGTGGACCTGGCTGCATCAATGTCTCTGCTGTGTGGCTTCATGATGAGGGAGAGTCAGTACTGAGCTGTGAGGCATTGTGGGTAGTGGAGTCCTGGGACACTCAGTTGCTGCCCTGGGCCATGTGTGGGACCTGGGTAGTGGGTTTCCTGGCAGCTCCACTGTCCCAGTCATGGGGACTGGGAGCTAGAGAAGAGTGCATGGGGGGGGGGGGCAGTGAGCTGAGAGGGTGAAAAAAAAAGGGGTCATTGGGAGGGGGCAGATTGGCAGAGAGCACTGCCTGCATTCAATCCCTAGGCCTAGTGGCCACAGCTACACTCACCCTGGCAGACCCCAGAGTACTTTGCAAATTGGACCAACAGGGGCACTTCAGTCACTTCTGGGGATGGGGGGGTGGGGGGTGGAGAGAGGTGTTACAATAGTGCCTCTGCTCTACAGCTTAAGTCAAGACTCCGAAATTGCCCTGGGAGCTGGGGGGAGGGGGGAAATTGGCCTCCAGTTGCAAGGGGTAGGCATTGGCTGCTGCTGCTGCTGCTGCTGCTGCCGCCATAGGGGTTTTAAGGCCTGTGATCAAAGCACCTGCCTGAATTAACTGGTGGGGCGAGACAGAGCCTAGGGTTTACCCTGGCTCCCCTGCTCCCAGTGCTGCCTGGGGTCACCACTAGAGGCCAACCTCAGCCCTGGATTCAGCAGGGGGCCCCAGCTCATGGGCTCACAGAGCCGCTGTCATGTTGCCCACACTACCCTACTAGTTCAGGCCAAGTCCGTGGCTGGTGCAAAGCAGCGCAGCGTCACAGCCTGCCATGGGTGTTGGTGGGGCTTCACCCCCTTCCCACCAGCTGAGGATCCAGCCTTGGCCCCTCCGGAGTCAGGTGCCCATCCGCCCACTAGTCTGGCATGATCCCAGCACACACAGGCGCTCCATGGCTGCTAGCAGCTGCAGCACTGCCTGCTGGGGAAATCCACACTGGCCGGAGCAGCGGGGCCAAGCAGGGCAGGCACTGCCCCCCAGACAGCGCACAGGGAGGTTACTCAGGTTCAGCGCAAGGGGGCTGGCCCAAGAGCTGGGGACACAAAGAGGACTGGGTGCCAATCTGGGAGAAGGCACCATTAGCCACCAGGGTCACTGCCCACCCGAGCCATGATTCGTGGGCACAGCCACATCCAGCCCTAACACTGCACACTGTTAAAGACAGGTGTCTGGCAGGGGCAGATAGAAGCCAGGCCCCTTAAGCATCTGTAGTAAAAGCTAGACAATCCTATGGAAAACTACCCATAATTTCAGATGAGAGAAAAATATGTGACATGATCATCACACTGGGACACACTTCATCCTGCAATTCCACCACAGTCAGAGTGCCCGGGCACCCCAGGGGCTGTGCCCATCTCTATTCACATGACAGGCATCTGAGAGTCATCCGTTGGTTTTCCTCTGAGATAACAATGCCGAGTTCCTTACACACACACACCCTGATAGGGCTCCACTCCGCCCAAGCAGAAGGGTGAGGGAGCAAAGCATCCTGGGGTCAGCTATGCAAATTCCAAAGCAGGAAGTCAGGCCCTGAGAGCCCCACCCCTTTGCTCCCAGCTAGTTGCAACTCAAAAGGGTACACTATGGGGCATAGGGACAGGCAGGGAGAGCTCACCATTGCCAAGCCAAACTAGTAAGGCAGGAATTGTGCCCTTTGCGTCCCAGTGCTCCTAATGCCTGTTGTTAACCACTTCGAAGTGGGCCGCTTCTGTGATTTAGTGGCCCACGCTCATGTGGTGTGTACTGACAGGTACATACCAGGACCATGCCTATCCATTTCCCTCACCCCCACCCCTCATCCCATGGGACAGCTGCCTGCGCTAGTTCAGATCAAGCGCATCTGCTCTCTGGTGTAAATAGTTGTAAATGGCGAGTATAATGGAAGTGGAGCAGGCAGCAAGGCTGAGCTCCAAGGCACATCACACCTGTAATATGAACTTCCTGTGGCTGGGAACAAACTAATAAACACTGGCTTTGTTTATGGAGACCCTGCCTCTTTCTTCAGCCTTCTCTCGGCCTTGTTCTATCTAGAAGGGCCTTGAGCTAGTGGGAGTTCTCTAGTGATCAGAGCAACTCGCTGTCCAGCTGTGCCACTGCACATGTAACCCAACCGGTGCACTGTGTTATGAGTCCTCCTCCACCGGCTGCTCCCATAGGAGGATAAGAGTTTACTATTGCTACTAATGGATGGAGTTGCTCCTTTAACTCACATACTAGCAACCTAGGCTTTTAGTGCTGACGGTCCAGGGTTTGATGTCCAGCAGTGATTCTTGGGGGCAGGGGCAGGAGTGGGTGTTACATGTGGCCATGTGCTGTGCAGCCAGACACCATGGTCCCCGGCTAAGCACGTGTGTGGCATCAGATGTAGCACTCAGGCAAGCCTGCTCCAAGCTCAGCAAACGAGAGGAGACAATTCATCACTCAGCCACTAGAGAGCGACACACTCTGGGGCAGAGCCCATCCCATCCAGTAGAGGGCAGCAGTGGGTGTAATACACCTCAGACCCCACTTCTAAACAGCTGGTTAGCACATGTCTATGCAGCGACACTGTGGGCAAATGCCAGAGAGGGACACACCCCCCCCCCAACTGCGCGACATCAGACAGTGACCCCCCCATGAGAACAGCACAACCTCTCAGTTTTGGGCAGGGAGGCTCAGAGCTGCTCCCAAAGCAAAGGGCTGGGCCAGCACCATGCAAGTGGGTGTTTCTGCATGCAAAAGAATTGCTTGGAAAAAAGCAGCTGCAAACAAAGCGAAACACTGCAAAACTCACAGCAGTCTCCTTCGCAAAATGCATTCAAAATGAAAAATGCCAGACTCTGGGGGAACGGTCACTTTCGAGTAATTGGGGAATATTCCTGGTTTGGCGTATCTGAGACATTCATAACATGGGTTGGGGCAGATGAAAAAATCTAAAACTGTCGTTCCATTTGGGTGTGGAAAGCCCTTTTTGGTTTTCCCGACCCACTCGCCTAGGCAAAGGGGGAGGGGGTCACCCAAATGTGAGGCCTACTTTGATAATTATCCCATTGAAATTTTCATTCCTCCCCCCACCACCACCACCACTCCAGGAAACAGCTAATGAAATTAAAACGTTCCTTCTGCTTTTTTCCCAAATGCTGAGTTCTGCACCAGTTCTAACACTGACCCTGAACTGGCGCATCCTGGTTCCACTGGCAGGGCCCAGGGGATGGGCCTGAGGGGCCCAAAGAGGGATCGCATGGGGCACACAAACCCTCGGGCGGTGAAGCCAGGGTCTACACACTAGGCCATCGGTTAGCAGCTAGTACTGCCTACCTACTGTACCCCAATTCAGTGCTAGGGATGAGGACTAATCCTGAGCCAGGGCAAGTGGGGGCCTGAGTCTGCTCCCCCTTCTTGCCCCCCCCCCCCCCCCCGGCTAGGTCGGATTTTGTCAGGAGGGAGCTCTTATCCAAACCATCTCCCTGGCTGGAGCACATGAGCCCCACAGACTTGCTCTCCCCTCCAGCATGGGAAATACGGCCACTGAGATCTCCACAGTAGCTTCTGGCCCAGTCGAGGGAACATTCCCGACGCCAATCACCGCCCAGCGATAGCTTGGGGCAGAGTCCAGGTGGATCGCCCTTGACACTGAGCAGACTGTTCCGTCCATCCAGGACTTGCGGCACTGCTTGTCCTCAAGGAACAAATATCAACAGGACTGCGGTGGGCATTGCCATCGGTCCTCATCTCGGAGACGGTACTGCAGTCAGTCACGGCACG
This sequence comes from Chelonoidis abingdonii, assembly GCF_003597395.2. NCBI lineage: Eukaryota > Metazoa > Chordata > Testudines > Testudinidae > Chelonoidis > Chelonoidis abingdonii. The sequence continues at coordinate 19,664,872 of NC_133784.1, forward strand.
ATCATCAACACCATTCCTGCTCCGACTCCCGCTCCAAGTCTCTGCCAAGACATCACAGCCCCAGGTGTCGATCGCCGGCATCTCGCTATCGCGGGTTCACCCATTGAGACTGTTCACAGAGCAGCGATTACCATCGATACCGATCCTCCATGTCAATATCGCAGTCCCGTGGCCGTCGTAGATCCCAGCACCACTGCTCCTCCCAGTCCAGAGACAGCAGCAGCTCTTACGCCAGCCCAGTTTCATTCATAGCATTCCTTCAATGGGCCAGGCCAGCCAACCCGGACAGCCAGCCCCGCTGGTGCCACAGCAGATGCAGTGGCACTGAGTGTCATGGCGAGCCCAATGGTACCATTGGGCACTATGGCCACCAGTGCAGCCCCCGGTGGGAGCTCGCTCAGTGGCTGGAGCTTCAGAAACACTGTCGGCCACCCTCTCCAGACCCCAAGAAAGGAGGCGGTGGGACGTACGTCCTTGGCACCGTGCCCGGAGTCCAACCAGGTGATGGACCCTTCGTTGCCAGCCGACACCGAGAGCACCACACCGGCCTCTTCGCCCTGCCTGGAAGAGATGATTGTGGCCCCGCCCCCACTCAATCCTGCAGGAGGACTTCAGGGGCCACCAAGAACTCTTAAAGAGGGTGGCAGCAAGCCTACACCTTCAGACAGAGGAGATGAAGGAGCCCTTGGACTCCCTGTTTAACATATTGTCCCCATCGGCACTGGGTAGGGTGACCTTGCCTCTCCATGAAGGGGTGGCTAAGATTTCAAATGCCCTGTGGCAAACACCAGCCTCGTTGGCCCCCATCTCTAAAAAGGCAGAAGGTAAGTACTTTGTACCCACTAAGGGGCATGAGTACTTGTATACTCACCTGGTGCCCAACTCTCTGGTGGTTGAGTTGGTCAACCACAGGGAATGGCAGGATCAGTCAGCCCCGACCCCAAAGAACAAAGACTCTTGGAGACTGGACTCTTTCGGAAGGAAAACGTATTCATCTTCGAGCTTCCAGTTACAAGTGGTGAACCATCAGGCTCTCCTGGGCCAGTACAAATTCAACCTGTGAGGCTCCTGGCCTGGCCCATCCAGGAACGAGATAGGAAGGAGTTCAAGGCACGAGTGGAGGAAGGGGCAGAGGCCGCTAGGGTGTCCCTGCAGGCAGCCTCGGATGCTGCAGACACAGCTGCACCATCAATGGCCTCCGCGGTGTCCATGAGACAGGCGTCATGGCTCCTGCTCTCTGGGCTGTTCAGCGAGGCGCAGTCTTCCATGCAGGATCTCCCATTTGACGGGAAAGCTCCGTTTGCGGAGGAAAAAGATACAAGGCTGCATGGCATGAAAGACCCTCCAGACTCTGGGCCTGTATGTCCTGGATCCGGCAAAACCTAAGTTCAAGCCACAGCAGACTCCTGCCCAGGCCTCCCTCCCGAAGTACGAGGCTGCCCATAAGAAGCAGCGGGACTATAAGAGAGGCCCTCAGAGGCAGTCTCAGCCTGCCCCCCAGCCTGGATCCTCCAAGGGCAAGCAGGCAGGGAAAAGGCATTTTTGATGGGATGCTCAGGTGCGCCCTGCCAGTCCTTATCAGGGATCCACCCCCAGTAAAGCTTCCTTTCTCCAACCGGTTGTATGCTTTCCTCCCAGAATGGTCACGGCTGACCTTGGACTAATGGGTCCTCAACACCATCTCCTGGGGTTACACCCTCCAATTTAAACCCAACCACCTCCCACCCCTGTCCCTCCAGAACCCTCTTACGAAGCTCTGCTCGAGCAGGAGGTGGGGCAGATCCTAAGACTAGGAGCGATAGAGGTGGTGCCAGAGGAGTTCATGGGCAAGGGGTACTATTCCCGTTATTTCCTTATCCTGAAGGCCAAAGGGGGGCTCAAGCCCATCCTGGAACTGCGAGGCCTGAACCAGTACATGGTGAAGCTCAAGTTCCGCATGGTCTCTCTGGCCTTCATCATCCCCTCCCTGGATCCCAGGGACTGGTACACTGCCCTCGATCTACAGGACTCATACTTCCACATCCACATATTCGAGGGGCACATGCGCTTCCTCGTTTCGTGGTGGGAGAGCATCATTACCAATTCACGGTACTCCCGTTTGGTCTGTCCACTGCCCCCAGGGTGTTTACAAAATGCATGTCGGTGGTAGCAGCCTACCTCAGACGGTGGGGGGTCCAGATATTTCCCTATCTGGATGATTGGCTTGTTAAGGGCACCTCCTGGTCACGGGTGAGGGATCACGTGGTGCTCCTGTCCACGTGCACCGCCTTGGGCCTGTTGGTAAACAACATCAAGTCCACGTTAGTCCTGGTCCAATGCATAGAGTTTATCAGGGCGCTTCTGGACACAGCGTCGGCCAGGGCCTCTCTCCCACCAGAGAGATTCGAAACCCCGAAAGGTCTCATCGACTCCATAACAAGGATCCCGGTGACAACTGCCAAGGTTTGCCTCCAACTCTTGGGTCACATGTCAGTGTGCACATACGTGGTCCATCACACAAGACTCAGGATGAGGCCCCTCCAGCTCTAGTTGGCCTCAAAGTTCTCCCAGGCAACGGACAGGATGGACAAAGTCCTCACCGTGCTGGACTCTGTGATTGCCTCCCTACGGTGGTGGTCCACCCCAAACAACATGCTCCAAGGGGTCCCATTCAGGGTCAAGGCCCCGTCATTGGAGCTGGTGTCTGATGCATCCGGCCTGGGTTGGGGGGCCCAAGTTGGGAACTTTCAGACCCAGGCCTATGGTCAGCTCAAGACCTGACCCTACATATAAACATCAAGGAGCTCTGGGCGGTGCAGCTGGTGTATATGGCCTTCCACTCACACCTGGAGGGCAAAGTAGTCAGGGTCCTCACGGATAACACGATCTCGATGTTCTATATCAGGGGTCGGCAACCTTTCGGAAGTGGGGTGCCGAGTCTTCATTTATTCACTCTAATTTAAGGTTTCGCGTGCCAGTCATACATTTTAACGTTTTTAGAAGGGGTCTTTTTATAAGTTTACAATATATAACTAAACTATTGTTGTATGTAAAGTAAATAAGGTTTTTAAAATGTTTAAGAAGTTTCATTTAAAATTAAATTAAAATGCAGAGCCCCCGGGAGCAGTGGCCAGTACCTGGGCAGTGGGAGTGCCACTGAAAATCAACTTGCGTGCCGCTTTCGGCACACGTATCATAGATTGCCTACCCCTGTTCTATACCAACAGGCAAGGCGGGGCCCAATCCTCTGCCCTCTGCCATGAAGCCCTCAGGCTGTGGGACTTATGCATAGCCCACAACATCCACCTGAAGGCCTTCCACCTACTGGGCACCTGGAACGAGAGGGCGGATCGCTTGAGCAGGGACTTTTCCTCGCAACACGAGTGGGCCTTCCACCTGGAATTGGCCCACTGGTTCTTCCAAAGGTGTGGAACTCCCCAGATGGACCTATTCGCAATTCGGCAGAACCGGCGATGCCCCTGTTTTGCCCCAGGGGGTGCCTAGGGATGGGCCGCTATCTCCAATGCCTTTCTCCTGTCCTGGTCAGGCCGGCTTCTCTACGCCTTTCCCCCATTCCCTCTAATCAGCAGGGTCCTGGAGAAGATAAAGTCAGACAAGGCCTGGGTCCCCCTGATTGCTCCGACGTGGCCCAGGCAGCATTGTTACGGGACCCTCATGGGCCCAGCGGTAGCTCAGCCGTGGCCATTGCCACTCCGCCCGGACCTGCTCTCTCAGGACCAGGGCAGACTCCTCCATCCCAACCTAGTGGCTCTTCACCTTACGGTGGGCTGCTCAGTGGTTAGGTGGAGAGGAAAGGACATGCTCAGAGCAAGTTCAGTGTGTCCTCCTCTAAAGTAGATGGCCCTCCACTCGCTGCGCTTATTTGGCCAAGTGCTCCCAGTTTTCTAGGTGGGCGGTGGACCAGGGTGTCTCCCCGGTGACCATGCTGATCCAACTTATCCTTGATTACTTCCTTCACCTGAGGGCCCAGGGCCTCGCGCCCTCATCAGTCAAGGTGCACCTGACAGCCATATCGGCCTTCCATCCACCGGTGCAAGGGCACACGGTATTTTCCCATGCTATGACTGGCTGGTTCCTTAAGGGTTTGGACTGTCTTTTTCCTTATTCTACACCCCCGGTCCCACAGTGGGACCTAAACCTGGTGTTGGCTCATCTCACGGGGCCCTCGTTTGAACCACTGGCCACGTTCTCCTGGTCTCACCTCTTGTGGAAGGTGGCCTTCCTGGTTGCTATCACATCGGCCAGGCGGGTCTCGGAGCACAGGGCCCTGACCTCTGAACCACCATACACGGTCTTTCATAAGGACAAGGTCCAGCTCCGCCCACACCCCACGTTCCTCCTGAAGGTGGTCTCCACCTATCACATGGGTCAGGACATTTTTCTACTGGTCCTCTGCCCCAGGCCTCATGCATCCAGTGAGGAGTGCTGTCGCTGCTATGTCTAGCGGACTAAGCCGTTCAGAAAGTCCTCGCAACTGTTCGTCTCCTTGGGTGAGCATGCAAGGGGCCAGCTGATTTCCACTCAGCAGCTTTCCAATTGGATCACTTCATGCATCCATTCCTATTATGAGCTGGTGGATGTCCCCCCGCCACCTATTGTGATGGCACACTTGACTCGGGTGCAAGCCTCGGCAGCTGACTTCGTGGCCCACGTTCACATCCAGGATATTTGTAGGACTGCCACGTGGTCTTCGGTTCACACGTTCACCTCACACTATGCGATCGTCTCCCAGACCAGGGAAGATGCCGGGTTCAGCAGGGCTGTCCTCTGTCCTGGGAACTTGTGAACTCCTACCCACCTCCAACAGATATAGCTTGGAATCACGTACTGTGGAATACATATGAGCAATCACTGGAGTGGGGACCTCACAGCCCTGTCCTGGGCTGGACAAGGGCTGGGATGCAGAGCCTGGGTCAGCACTGGGCCAAAGTGCTGCAGGACGGCTGTGCATCTTGGGCAGGCATTGGTGTGGCTGCTGGAGGGAGCAGGCCCTGAACAGACTGAACCCAGGGCTGGGAGAGTGGCCCAGAGGGTGGGCTGGGGGCATGGCCAAGCTGGGTGAACAGGACATCCCCTCTTGTGGGGCTACAGCTAGAGGCCATGCTAGAGGGATGCTCTGCTGGGTGAAGTTAGGGTGACTCGGTCACTGCTGTATGGGAGACTCCCTGGCTCAGATTCTGGCTGGGGTTTATCATGGGGCCCAGGAAACGGCCTGACTGTGAATCATACCATTCTGAGTGTGGTTATTCCCTGAGGTGTGGAGACTGGGACTGGGTAGGTGAGGAGACTGGGGCTTGGCCAGTGAGCCAGGGCATGGAAGACACAGGACTGAGTCCAAGACAGGTTGCCAGGGTTGGAGCAGAAGGGGTCACTTCAGAGAAATGGGCAGAAGGCTCTGGGCCCACTCCTCCACAGCCTGGCATGGACCATGTGATTCCTGGGTCTCCCCTTTCCTCTGCAGTCAGCAAATATCTGTGAAATCTGCTGGCAAAGTGGGTGTCTCATCCTCCCTCTAGTGCTGAGCCACCTGGAGAATGACAACCTTTCAGTAATGATAACCTTTCAGTAATGCTGCTAGGTTGCATGGCAGAGGTCCGTGCAGTGGATCTAAATGTCCCAACCCTGCTGATGACTTATGAGGGTGTCAATATGGTGCCAGAGGATGGAATTTCTGGTTTTTCAGGTGGCTTGTTTGAAGCCCTAGGAAATTACACTGAACCTACAATGTTAAAAGAACATTATTAAGGTTGCAAAGACAGGCATTTGAAATGCCAGATTTGAGATTGGCTGTGCAACCTCAGGTCAGCCCTCGTGTGCATCTGCATTATAGCAATGGATACAATTCGAATGCAATTGATTATATGCTCACACACTATTTTTTCCACTGGAGACCCGCCCCATGCAGTGCACAGGCTGGCCCTGTTCTGGGGGAGAACAGGGGTAATGTAGGACTGTGAAAGGTGAGCAGCGATTAAGACAGAGGGGGATTGCAAGGAAAGAAAGGAGGGGCTCATGGTTCAGGTCGTTGAATGCTGCCCTGGACAATTAGATTCTGTCCCTGCCTCTGCCCCTGAGTTCCTGTGTGATGCTGGGCAAGTCACTTAATCATGTAATTTCACAGGCATCACTGATTGTCTCTGCTAGATTTGCAGCCATGCTGAGCCCTGGTGGGGGCAGCTGAAGGCAGGGGAAGCTGTGCTTTGAATGCACAGCCAAAGCACTGCAGCAGTGCAGAGTTCAGGGAGATCCGACCCTCTGACAACCAGGAAATAGAGAGCTCAGCTCAGTCCAACTCCAGCTTCTGGGAGCCAGGAGATGCAGTGTGAAAGTGCAGGCCCACTGAGGGCCACCCGCTGTGTTGTGTTAATGCTTCTAGAATAGATGGGCCCAGAGAGCCCAAGGTGTTAACATGACCCAGTCACTGTCTGACACTAAACAGGGCTCAGGGATTGGAATACAGTAGTCCCATTGCAAACCCACTGGGAAATTCATGCTGAGGTTTGGAAGTGCCTTGGTCAGGGTCCACTAGACTCAAAACGACAAGGAGCAGACCAGGCCCTAGAGCACGTGTCAAGCTGCTTTTGCAGCACATGGAGCTTGGGCAGAGCCTCGCTTCATCAAACAAGCTGGGGCAGGGGGAAGAAAAGGGGCAGGCCGGCGTTCAGGTCTGCCCGGTTTGGCCCAGCTAGGAGACAGGAATGCTCGTCACTTTCTCACGTTTGCCAAGCAAATCAGTGAGAACAATTCACTGGGAAGGGCAGAGGTCCCACTGCGGAGTGACTCAGGGCTGTCGGAGCTCACCGGCCAGGTAAGCTGGGTCACAGTTGCTCTGAACTGGTGCCAGGGCAGTGCAAAGCAACTGGAGGGACCTGATGAATTCAACCCACCATCTGCAATTGGCCTAGAGAAGGCTGACACAGGCATGGGGGGGGGGGGGGGGGGGGGGGGCCGCCCGCGCGGGGGGCGCCTGGGGGGGGGGGGGGGGCGGCCGCGGGGAAGGCGCCTCGGGGGGCAGGGAGAGCCCAGCCTCAATCCCAGCATCTCTGTGCTTTCAGGGCTGCCCCTGTGCCTCAGTTTCCCTGGCAGCACTGCCTCAGGGTGCAGTTGGGGGGAAGGTGCAGGGCAGGGACAATGGGGAGTGGGCAAGTCCACACAGATTCCACCTCCTCCCCCAATGTGGCTGGACCACCAAAGACACCAAAGGGGATGAATGGCAGAAACCAGGTCCAGGAGGCCAGTGTCTGGCAGCCAAATCCCACTGGCCACAGATTTGTGTGGGTGGAAAACCCCCTCCCCCTAATTTTCCCCCATACTCCCCACCCCACCTCGGTCCACATGCACCATCTACACTGGGAACCTGTGTCAGGGCTGATCCCTGCAACTCCTGCCCCACAACCTTCAGGGCCACCCCCTACACCCCAGTCATTCCTCCTGGGTCAGCTGCCCCCCACACACACCATGGCTGAGCAGAACTCCCAGCCAGCTCCTCCCTGGCCCTGAGCTGCTTGGGATTGTGCCTCACATGGCATGTGGCGAGCCCTGAGCGCAGGAGGGAGGCCGCCTGGGCAGCCGCCATGGCCCCATTTCTGTTGCCCATTGAGCAGGTGTGACGCAGGCAATGCCAAGCAGGTCCATGACCCCTCTGCAGGCTCCCCAAAGGACAGGTGCTGTGGGTCTCTGCCAGACGCTGACAGCATGCTCAGCAGTGTGATGAGCACACATGGTTTGCCTGGGGGCTGTGTTAAGAGACGTGTAAAATGCAGAATCATGGGCTCCAAAACCGCTGGATGTGCCACATGTCACCCGGGATCTCAGCTACAAGAGCAAGAGCAACCAACATCTCTGCCCCCAGCCCAGCCCTGTGTTTACAGCCCGGAGCAGAGTCATGCAGGTCTGAGAGTCATGGAACCAGGGAAACCCCAAGAAAAGACTCTGCATAGGGCCCCTTGGGTCTGAGCTGAAGTTAATAATAAAACACCCTGATTATGAAAAGAGACAAAAAGTCTGGGACTGTATAGGCAGCAGAACGGGCACAGATGGGCTGCCAGTGTCTCATGAAAAGTGGATCCGAGCCCACTGGACTGGACAAGCTGAGGCTGGAGTAGCTGGGAGTCCTGACACACACAGTCAGTGCTCCTGCCCCACTCCCCATAGCACCCCCCCGGTGGGAGAGGCTGGGAATGGAAGAAGCATCCCGCAGCCATTATTTCTGCCCTGGGCCTTATAGTGCCCCCTGCTGGAAGAGGCTGGGGCTAGAGTAGCCGGGACCCCTCCACACACATATACACACACACCAGCCAGCACTCCTGCCCAATCCCCACAGCACCCCCTTCTAGGACAGGCTGGGACTGGAGTAGCCGGGGACTTCCTCCACAACCAGACCCCCCCGCCACAGTGCCCCCCTGTTGGGAGAGAACGCAGCCAGGTTTCATTGCCTCTCGTAAAAGCACCTGGGCTTGCTCCTGCTACTGCTGACAGGCTAGTAGGGTCCTATGAGGGTGTGCCAAACCTGGCTCCTGATGTCCCCTGCAAGAGGAGACCGATCTGGTGAGTCCAGCACTGGCCTGGGAGCTGGCAGATCTGGCGATTCATTACACCGATGTTGGGGCAGGGAGGAAATTCCCTGGTGGGCGGGACAGGTGGTGGGAGAATTTGGCCAGGCTGCCTTGTGCAGGGGTGACTGAGAGAACAGCTGGCCAGGAGACAGCACATCCGTTAGCTAACGGGATCTTTCTGGGTCATTAGCGTTCCCTGCCACCTGCGTGGCGGCACTGGCTGGGCTCCTCAGGCTGGCTGGTGGCCAGGGGCTTGGCTCCCTGAGAAGGGCCGAGGCAACGCCAGCCACTCTACCACAATGAACCCCCCCAGTTAAATGAGCCCCTCTGCCCCCAGGCTGGTTCCTGGGGGCCTGGCACAGACCCTGCCCCCGCAGCCCCAGATGGCCCAGACGCCACGTGGCCCAGCAAGTGCCAGGCTGCCCAGCATGGGGTGGGCTGGGGTCAGCCCAGGGCACCATCCTGGCACAATCCCGTCACAAGGGGTGGGGAATCTACAGCCAACATTGACCCTGCCCCACCTGCAGCCCCGCTTGGTGTGGCTCAGTTCTGGCGGCTGAGTCCCTGCTGAGGGCACCACGTTCTCTGGGGATTGGGAGCTGATTCTGACCCCACGCCAGGAGCCTGGAGGGGCTGGACACTCACCTCCAGATCCCCACACCCTCCCCGGCTCTGTGCCAGGCTGGAGTCACTACAGGGCACCCACTCCATTCATCCTGAATAGACAGCCTGGCCTCCATTGTTGCACCCCCGGAACGGGCTCTGGGGCAGCCCCTGGGCGGGGGGACTCCAGATGGAATTCTCTGCCAAGCTCCTCTGTCAACGAGCTGGTCCCCAGGCACGTTTGACAAGGAGAGCGGGGAGCGCAGCCCTGGCAACGCTGACCTGGCGAGCCGGCCCAGAGTGGGCTAAGCTCCCTGCCGTGCCCAGTGCCGGGCAGCATGCCCTCCCGCATGGCCCATGTGGGTCCATGTTGTGTGTTTCTCCAGCGCACATCTGCGGGTACCTGTGCCCAGGAAAAGCACCTCATAGCGCCCGTCGGCTGCGTCCACCTGGTCCACAGCCACAGTGGTGAACTTGTAGTGCACGTTGCTGGGCACCACCAGTGGCTGGCGATGCATGGGGTACACGGCATGGTACATCAGCGGGTGTGAGCGCATGAAGCTGATCACCTCGTCAGGGTAATCCTTGGTCGACTTCATGGAGGGGGTGAAGGTGCCTCCTGGGCACTGAAACACAGAACGGGCAGATAAGACACCAGTCCCACCCCACAGCCCAACCTCTCTCTTCCCAATCATGGCCTGTCCTCCCCACTACTTTCCACCCACGGCCTGGCTTCCTCCTGCCCCCAAAGGCATGGCCCCCTCTTCTCATCCTGCAGCCCAGCTTATGCTCTCCCTACTCCAGGTCACCGTCTTCGCCCTCCCTGTGGGTGGTGCAGCCTCTGCCCTGTCCCCTGAGGCATGGCCCTCCCACCCCACCGCATGGACTGTCTCCCAATGCACAGCCCCACCCCACTCCACCATATGGCATGGCCCCCCACACGCCCCCAAGGCATGGCCCCCATCCCACCCATCCTGTAGGACAGCTTGTGCCCTAAGCAATGTGCCCACTCTTCCTTCCTGAAGGTGTCAATGCACCCATCCTGCAGCCAGCATCAGGTGCCACGAGACCCCGACCCACAGCCACCATCTCACATGTGCCCCCTTCACGGGGAGCCTCTGACTTCTCCATTCCCCACCGCACTGGCCTTGTGCCCTGCCTCTGCCGAGGCCTGGAGTTGTGGTATAGGGGGACCCTCTCCCCTGGCAGATCAGGCTGGGTGCCCCTGGTGCAGAGGCTGGCAGAGCCCTGGCACGAGGCCAGCATGGGGCAGTGCTGGGCTGAGCGCCCCACACACTGATGCCCTCTCTCCACGCAGCAGGCGGCCAAAGGGAAGAGGGGCTTGAGGGTGCCCATGGGGGGGGTTCTGGCAGGGGACCCAGCCCACCCAGGGCTAGGCTGACAGAAGGTTGGCTGACGGCCATTGCTTTGGGCTGCTCCCAAACCAGGCCAGGCTGTGCAGAGCCCAGGCAGCTGTCAAAGGTTCCAAGGGCCATGGCCAGGCCTGGAGCCAGCCAGCTTCTCACAGGGCTGGGCAGTGCCAGCCCCACTCCCTTGGCGCTGAGTGCAGAATCTAGTGGCCCTTCCCTCAGCCCCCTGCCCAGCCTCCCAGCCCTGGCAAGGTGCATCCCCTCATGGCCACAGCCTGTCTGCCACTCTCAGGCTCTCCTTGAGTCATGTGCCAGGCCTGGCTTGGCCAGGGGGAGTTGCTCTAGGCCCCATCGTGGGGCAAGTTCCAGGTCTTCTGGGGGGGCAGTGTCAGAGTCTCTGTACAGGAGAGGTCCCTGCCCAGACACACGCACTGGCGGGCACTTTCTGATTGTGTCCCCTGCTCCACACCTCCAGCGCCCATCACTGTAGCCATCCCCAGAGGACCCCCCTGCTCCCCTGCTGCCAGCCCTGCCAGACGCTCTGGCAGGAGGCCCCAATCATACTTACGGTGCCCAGGTGTGGATAGGGCATTTTTCCTGTGTATGGCATCCACTGGTAGTTGGGTCCCTCCTTGTGGGCGAAGGGCCCGTTCAAGACCATGCGGATGTCGGCCATGGAGTACACGCACACAGCGGAGCCTTTGAACACAGACCTGGGGGTAGAGGGGGGAGCATCACATCCCTGGGGGGCACCTCTGTCAGACCCACCCTGAACCCATTCCCTGCCCTGAGCTGCCTGGCAGAGACCCACCCAGTCGGACTGGGACAGCACCTCGAGCTCTCTGCTCATGTGGGATCCAGAAACGCTCATTGCCAATGCATGTGAGGAGGCTTGTGCCCAGGGGGCCAGGATCCCAGCCTGGCACGGGGGTCTCAGGGCTCCATTGGCCTGAAGGTGATGGCACAGCGATGCCCAGACATATCTAGGGAATGGCCCCACTCAGCTGCTTTGCCTGTGATCCTGGATCTCGGCAGAGGCAGATCTGGAGGGATTGAGGTCCTCAGCAGCTGCCTGGCCTGGCCTCTCCTGCTGGGACTGGCCTGGGTACCAGGGTGTCTGGGGTCCATGCCTAGCTCTGCCGCAGGACTGCGCTGTGACCTTGAGCCAGTCACTACCCTATCAGTGCCTCAGTTTCCCCATCTGTGAAATAGTGTGTGCCTCCCTGCCGGAAGGTGAGTGTGATGCTTTCCAAGGCTCTGGATTATAATGGGTGAAACCCCAGTCAAGCTGGGATCTCCTCCCCTGCAGCAGCGCGAGACGCCCTCAGACACCTCTGCCTCCCTGCAGTGATCAGCTGGACAGGTGGGGCCGGCTTTGGCAGGAGGAAAGAGACCCCTTTGCACCCACAAAGCCCCGGGGAGAGTGGGGCTAGATAGAGAGTGCCAGCCCAAGCCTGTGCGAGATAGGGCAGAGCCCAGTATCACTGAGCATTGTGGGGTTTCTGAGGTGGGGGAGGGGAGCTGATAGAGGCACAGGCAGGAAAGGGGGGAGCCTTAGGTCATGCAGCCCCTCCTGCCTGAGCTCAGACTGTGTGACAGGAGGCCAGGCCATCCAGCCCTGGAGGGGGGCACCAAGGGGATAGGGGAATGGGGCCCAACGGTGCACTTCTCTCACCTGGGGGGGGAGCGGGGCTGACCCCAAACCCTCTCCACCAGCACCGGGATGGGCCTGATCCTAACCATCTCTGCCCTGTGCCAGGATGGGCATGACCCAGAGCCCCCTTGCCAGCCCCAGGACAGACCTGACCCAGAACCCTCTCTGCCCTGCCCCAGAACAGGCCTTAACCAGAACCCTCTCTGCCCACACCAGGACAGGCCTGACCCAGAGCCCTCTCTGCCCACACCGGGACAGGCCTGACCCAGAACCCTCTCTGCCCTATCCAGAACAGGCTTTATCCAGAACCCTCTCTGCCCACACCAGGACAGGCCTGACCCAGAGCCCTCTCTGCCCACACCGGGACAGGCCTGACCCAGAACCCTCTCTGCCCTGTCCCAGAACAGGCTTTATCCAGAACCCTCTCTGCCCACACCAGGACAGGCCTGACCCAGAGCCCTCTCTGCCCTGTCCCAGAACAGGCTTTATCCAGAACCCCTCTGCTGGTGCCAAGACAGGCCTTATCCAGAACCCTCTCTGCTCACACCAGGACAGGCCTGACCCAGAGCCCTCTCTGCCCCATGCTGGGACGGGCCTGACCCAGTACCCTCTCTGCCAGCACTGGGAAGGGCCTGACCCAGAACCCCCTCTGCCCATCTGAGACAGGCGGGGGCACTGGCTGTGGGGGAGCTCCCAGCTACTCTGGCCCCAGCCCCTCACTGCAGGGAGCAATGTAAGGAGCCATGTACACACACACTCCAGCACCCATGGTACGGAGCCTGCTCAGTGGGGTGCAATTTCCCTTAAGAGTGCAGAGCCCTGTACTACTGCACCCCACTGGCTCTGGACCTGGGCAACACTGGGTGGAGTGAGGCATCTCAGTTTAACACCACCCCTGTAGGGAACTGCCCATTTCCCCCATAACTCTTGGTGAGGGGAAGACCCAGAGGAGCTAACGTGCCCAGGAGAGCGGGGTGTTGGGAGTGTGACATTGCATTCCATATTCCTTATGAAAATATGCTTATGATATGAATATGACATAACTGAGATATACTTTATGCCAGCTGGCTCATGTGAGATATTGGAAAGATTACAATTCACTGAATGCGATTATCCAATTTGCATGCCTCTATCATTTCCATATCTGAAGTTAGGAATATTGATTATGTATCTCTATTTCAACTATGATGCTCTGTGAGACGCCCACTGCTAACACTTCCGGTACAACAATGGAAAAGCCAGACAGGGCTGATGGCTCATCAGCAAGAACAATGGACTGTGAAAAGCTTGGCCTTCCTGTGGACACTCCATACTGCCAATGACTCATGGACGCTGTAACCCTACAGAGTCAGCTGATCTTGTCCCCAGATACTAAAACATTACCTGGGACTTCTTGTAACTTTCCACTGTGAGGGAAAAAAAGGATTCGTGCCTTATGTAAATCCTATTTAAGAGTGAGGAGGAAGGCAGACAGGACTCCTCCTCTCCATGGCCTGGCTGCCCAAGAAGAAAGACTGCATAAGGGAAGGCAGGGCAGGAGTCCAGACTCAGACAGGGGTCCAGTCTGACATGGAGTGTAACTGGAACTCTGAACCGCAGAAACTTTGCAAACTGCCTGCAACACTATCTATTTGTAACCAGTTTCTTTAGTGAAAGTAGCTTAGTTTGAGTGTTTGATTTCATGTGTTTAGTAATCTGCTTTGTTCTGTTTGTTACCCCTTTTACCACTTAAAATCTGCCTTTTGTAGTTAATAAAATGTGGTTTGTTTATTATTAAACCCAGTTTCTGTAATTCTAACTTGGGGGGCAAGAAGTGTGCACACCTCTCCACACTGAGGGAGGGGGCGACTTTCATAAAATCTCTGGGTCTGCACTCCAAGGGAGGGGGACGTCTGAGTGCTGGAGCAAATCCCTTAACCTGAGTCTTCCCAGATCTGAGCTGCTGAGTCTTCCCAGAGCTGTGGCTCTGCCTGTGTGTGTTAGAGGAGGTTTTAAGAGCCAGGCTCAGCAAGGCAGGTTAAAGGGTGCCCAGGCTGGCAGAACAGGTAGACTCAGTGATATCTCAGCACATCAGGTGACTTCCCAAGCGGCATAACCCACCACAGGGAGCACAAACACTTTGGTTATTTTCCCTTGGGAAATGCTATCACGGAGCCCCCACTGCCACCAGGTGTGGTTACAATGGGAGCGCAGAGCGGCCAGCAGCTACTCCTCATTCCTGGACAGATTCCTGACTGAAGGGAGAAAGGCTGTGGGGAAATCCCCCAGGAGTGCCTCTGGCACTGGCCATGCCAATGGGCAGCAGGTGTGCAAGGGAGGACTGGGGTGCTGCTGTGCTCCATCCATCCCTGACCAGCAGGAGGCCCCATGGAGTCATAGGCAGCCCAGCACAATCTCTCACAGCCCAGAGACTGATGGGGGGGCCCCCGCACACTTGGTCTCCAGCCAGCACCGGGGAAGGGAAATGCCAAGAGAGCAGAAAGCCACCATGGTGCGCGGAGCAAAGCTTGGCCAGATGCTAGAAATGAGCCCCGGTTTGCAGGGTGTTGATCCTAGCCCAGTTCACACAATGCAACCAGCCCCCCCATTTCCCTCCCCAGCCAGTCATACTCCTGCATTACTTGGTCCTCACAGCACACAGTGCAATACTGACTCTGGCTCTCCACGTGAGATGCTGAGCCTTCTCCAGTCCAGGGTAAGGCACCGCCGAATCATTCCATTAGCAGCTGTTTATTATTAACTGCATTCCCTGAGGGCCATTCATGGGACAAGGCAGCTCCCCATCTAGTGCAAAGTGCCAGCGAAGGCTCACTAGCGCATCTCACTGGCCTTAAATGGTACAGAACTGTACCTCCTGCATCCCATGCTCACCCCAGCACCCCTCTGTCCTCCTGGGGGATGCCTACACTGCAACTAAAACCCCATGGCTGGCCCATTCCAGCTGAGCTGGACTAAGGGGCCGTTGAACTGCAATGTAGACATCTGGGCTTAGGTGGGAACCAGGGCTCTAGGACCCTCTGAGGTAGGAGGATCCCAAAGCTTGAAAGTGTGCACTGCAATTAAACAGCCCCTTAGCCTGAGCCTGATGAGCCCAAGTCAGCTGGTGTGGCCACACTCAACGTGCCAGCCCATGTGGACGCACCTATGGAGGCTTTAAGGGGCCCCTACAAGCTGAGTTAACGAACAGGCTCCTCCAGCTCAGGCTGTGCTTTACTCTAAAGGTCATGGGGTTCAATGTCCCAGCCTAGGGTATTGTACGCTGGCCCCACCTATGGGCGCATTGTCCTGCTTCTCCAGGCATGCTGGTGACCACTCATGACTGAGACACCTGCCTCCAATAGATGTGTCACATCATGGGATGGGTCTGCTGGGCACAGATAGAGATCAGCACAACCTCATCCCCCGGCTGTATGTGCGCTGGGAGCTCGAGGCAGCTGCAGTGGAGGGAGGGGGTGTTACTGGGTGCTGTACTGGCAAACCACCACTGGGTAAATGTGGACAGCTCCACAGCGTGGCGTGGCAGGGGTTGTGACAGGGATTCTAGTGGGGACAGCTACATTTCTCTGGTGGGTTACAAGAAAGGCTCTTGGAAGAAGCCCGTTGTGACGAAGTGGGAATGTGCTTAACATTTCATCTGAATACTGTTTGTGCCTCAGTTTCCCCTATATTTTATTCAAGTATCTAGGAGGTAGGACAAGGGTGTGTGATCATTGCAGAGATCCCTAGTGACTGCTGACTGGCTGCCTGGGCCCAGAGAATGGCCAACACCCTGTAGCCTGGCACCTGATAGCCGGGGCCCTTCCTCTCCAGGAGCCAGCCAGAGGGGCTGGAGAACAAAGTGAAAGGTGGAGGCCAGGTGACCTGCTTGCCTGGGAAAGAGACAAAGGATGAAGGAGGGGCCACTGGGCATGACTGAGGCTGGGCTGCTAGAAGCCAGTCAGTCTCCTGGTTAGGACTCGGGGAGATCCCAGAGCTCTCCCCCAAGATGGCCTTTGCTGTAACTTCCTGCTTACAAGCTCTGGTCTATGCTGTGTTCCTGTTGACTAACAAACCTTCTATTTTACGCACTGGCTGAGAGTCACATCTGACTGCGGAGTTGGGAGGCATGTGCAGGCTGCTAGCACATATGAGTAACATAAGGGTCAAAAAACCATTGCAGGGATGTTGCAAATATTCCCCCAAATCAGGCATTACAATCCAGGAAACTCAGAGTTAAGGTTACTTGAGGCAAAAAGACTGATTTTTCAAAACAAATGGGGATTGGGTGTTTGGATCCCCTTTGAAAAGGACTCCAGAGCAGTAGGTCCCAGGGCTCATGAGGGGAGAGGGGGGAACTGAGTAGAGGTGGGCAACATTTCTGGCCACATTTTTTTTTCAGCCAAAAACACAGATGTGGCCAGACTGAAATATTTAGCAAATTCATGGTGATTTTGACCATTTTTCCCTGGTGGAAAATTTAAAAAAAAATCAAAATGTTTCAGTTTTCTGGTTTAGAAACCACGTTTCTTTTCAAATCATCCTTTTGTTGTGTGAAAAAGAGAAAGCAGGGTGTGTAACAAAGAGCCAGACCTTGTGTTGTGGTTGCTGGAAGGAAACATTGCACATTTAACTATCACCTTTTCTTTTCTTTCCTTTTTTTTCTTTCCCCTCTCTAATTTCTTAAAAATTTCAAAAAAATTCCTTTTGGGTTGGGCCTGGAATGACATGTGGGTTGAGGCCTGTAGGTACATGCAGGTGGCTGGAGGCTGTGACCCATGGGCGCACCAGGTCTGGGGGCTCTGTCTTGCATTAGCCTGGCTCCGCGGACGCTGCCTCCCCCCTCCTCCGCCGCACCCGACTGGGTGATGCTGGCCTGCTAGAGAAGGGGATTTGTGGTGACTTTGCTCCCTCTGGTGGTTGAATGTGGCATTGCACAGCAGAGAACTGAGCTCCCAGCTGGGACAGCTGCTGCCTCCTAATATGCACCCCGCGGGGCAGGGGGTGCCCTGGCCTGGGGCAGGTACAAATCAAAGGGCTGTTTGTGCAGTTTCACGTGGCCGTGAAACTTCCTGGGGAGGGGTGGTGGAGTGTCACAGGGCAACACTAGCCCTTTCAGAGGGAGTAGGGACCTTGCCCCTATGACTTGCCAGCTCATCCAAGGGGGCACCTGGGCTTAGAGAGCTGGTGGGTGAGTCCTTAGCAGGCTGGAAAGAAGCCCTGCCTCATTACAGAGAGTCCCCAGGCACCTACCCTCCTCTCCAGGGAGCCCAGTCTCCAATCTGCCTTTGGTTGCAAGTGACCTGAGTTCAGCAGTCCCCACTGGGCACCCCGGCCTTCTGCTGAGAGGGGGATGCCCTGGCCAGGCCTGGCATGTGAAGCATCCCGAGAGAATGCTCCAGCCTTACCCACAGAGAGGCTGCTGGTGCTATCAATCTCCTGGCAGCTCCCAGGACCCAGCTGTTCTACCCACTGTGGAGAGAGAGAGAGAGAGCGCGTGTCCCTCTATCAGTATCCATCCAGCCCTGCCCAAGGCCCAGTCTGGTCACTCATGTATCCTCCACCCCCATCCCAGCACCGTAAGCAGTCCTGGGCCAGGAGACCATTCATCACCCCCTATATGCATCCTGCAGGGTAGAGCTGCAGAACTGTGCTTCCCCACAGGTGCTGTGAAGCCCAAGCACAACGTGACACAGGCTCATGCTAGGGCTCTAGAGTCACTGCCCTTCTCGGGCCCAGCTTCGAGCGCCCGCCATGCACTGGCCACCATTCCCCCGGCCATTCTCAGGGCTGTGCTTTCCAGTGGGGGAAATTAACCCCTTCACTGCCAGAGACTCAGGCTCCATTCTCTGGGGCTCACACTGGCAATCAGCTCAGGGGACATAGTGCACTTGTTCATTTGTCCTTGGAGCACAACCACACGCCTCACCTCAGGCCCTGGAAAAATCATGGAGCAGGTCCTCAAGGAATTCCTTTTGAAGCACTCGGAGGAGAGGAAGGTGATCAGGAACAGTCAGCATGGATTCACTAAGGGCAAGTCATGCCTGACCAACCTGATTGCCTTCTACGATGAGATAACTGGCTCTGTGGATATGGGGAAAGCAGTAGATGGGATATATTTTGACTTTAGCAAAAGCTTTTGGTACGGTTTCCCACAGTATTCTTGCCAGCAACTTTAAAAAGTTTGGATTGGATGAATGGTGGATAGAAAGCTGGCTAGATTGTTAGGCTCAACAGGTAGTGATCAACGGCTCAATGTCCAGTTGGCAGCCAGTATCCAGCAGAGTGCCCCAAGGGTTGGTCCTGGGGCCAGTTTAATTCAACATCTTTATTAGTGATCTGGATGATGGGATAGATTGCACCCTCAGCAAGGTCACAGAGGACACTAAACTGCAGTGAGAGGTAGATATGCTGGAGGGTGGGGATAGGGTCCACAGTGACCTAGAAAAATTGGAGGCTTGAGCCAAAAGAAATCTGATGTGGTTCAACAAGGACAAGTGCAGAGTCCTGTATTTAGAAAGGAAGAATCCCATGCACTGCTACAGGCTGGGGAACGACTGGCTCAGCAGCAGTTCTGCAGATTGAGGGAAGGATTATTCTTCTCTATTTGGCACTGGTGGGCAACATCTGGAGATGTGTTCAGTTTTGAGTCCCCCTACAAGAAGGTGTGGACAAATTGGAGAGGTCCAGCAGAGGCAACAATAGTGATGAGGCATGGGGCACATGATTTTACAAGGAGATTCTGAGGGACTGGGTTGTTGATCTGCGAAGAGAGAGCGAGGGGGATTTGATAGCAGCTCTCAACTAGACCTGAAGGGTGGTTCCAAAGAGGATGGATCTAGGCTGTTCTAGTGGTGGCGTATGACAGAACAAGGACATATGGTCTAAGTTTTACAATGGGGAGGTTAGTTTGGATATTGGAAAACTATTTCACTAGGAGGGTGTGAAGCACTGAATGGGTTACCTAGGGAGGTGTTGGAATCTCCATCCCTTAGAGGTTTTTAAGGCCCATTTGACAAAGCCGCCAGGATGATTTAGGTGGTGTTGGTCCTGCTTTGAGCAGGGGTTGGACTAGAAAGCCTCACCAAGTTGACTAAGGGGAATGATACATCCCTCGATCTGCTGGCAATGGCCTACTTATACACCAAAATGCGTTAGCCTTCTTGCAACAAGGCACAATGTTGACTCATCCAGCTTCTTCTCCACTGTAACCCTAGGCCTTTTCTGCAGAACTGCTTCTAGCCATTCGGTCCCTAGTCTCTAGCAGTGCATGGATTCTTCCATCCTAAGAATGGAGCTCTGGCTGTCTGTTGAACCTCATCAGGTTTCTTTTGGCCAATCCT
>NC_133784.1:19684441-19718175 GCF_003597395.2 Chelonoidis abingdonii
ATCTACCACTCCTCCCAGTTTAGTGTCATCTACAAACTTGCTCAGAGTGCAGTCCACGCCATTCTCCAGATCATTAATGAAGATATTGAACAAAACCAGCCCCAGGACCAACCCTTGGGGCACTCCACTTGAAACTGGCTGCCAACTAGACATGGAGCCATTGATCACTACCTGTTGAGCCCGACGATCGAGCCCCTGCCCCAAGTACTACCTGACATCAATTTGGACAGCCTTAATATGCTCCATATCTGGTTCTGCGGAGGCTAACATCACAAAAACAATATGATAGGTTTCAATTGCTTGGGGTGGGGGGAGGGGTTCGTGTTGAGGACAGCAGAACTAACATTAGCTATTGGTTGCCTGCTTCCTCCTAGCACAGGGCATTTATTCCTCATAGAAGATCCCAAAAGGTGCTGTTTTTACAGGAGATTTGGGATAGGAGTTACCCAAAAATATTCTTCTACTGGTAAGAGAATGTTTAGGCTCCCAAGCCCCCCTCTCTCTGCACGGGGCAAAATGAGATCCTCCCTTCCCACCAGTTCTAAACCCCCCTTTCTGGGGCCTGCCCTCAATAGACACTTGAGTCTGTTTGAAGGCATCAGCTAAAAAAATAAAAGCCATCTCATCCACAGTCTTTACATCTTTGTTCTATAGACACTGCTTTACAGCTTTACATATGCTTAAGAAATGTTAAGAAACAAGATCAAGCATTCCTTCAAAACTTGCCACCTCTCTACCCCTTGACCATTTTCCCCCAAAATCTTTCATTTTGTTTATATGTTCCCCATTACTCATCCCAATATCCCTTTTAAGATTCCAAAATTTAAACTGTTTCAGGGGTAATCTGAAAACTTTGCAAAACAGTATCTTTACATTTACAATAGTCTGAAGCATCTTCAATAGGCATTCCATTGAATTCATTTCGCAATCAGGGTAGGAACTCTTATCAGGGATTTCATGTATTACACACAGCCTTTCGAAGGTAGTCAGATATTCAGCAATATCACCCTCCTCACTGTCTGCAGGATAAGTGTTCCCATTTGTGGATTTCTGGAGTGATGGGAGTTGTTGAGGTCAGGGGTTCTGGTTCTGCTTCTCTAGCAGGTCCAGTTGGTGTTTTTGCTCTCTCTCTTTCTTCCATAGCCCTTGTGTGCACCCTCCTCTTCTGAAACCTGCAGCCTAAAAAGCTCCAATTTCACAATCACATCACTGCTTTCACTCATTTTCCTGCTTTTCTGTTCCTACTTCCCTTTCCCAAAATAAGCAAACAGAAAATAAAACTGACTCCTCCTGACTGTTCTTAGCCACTGCACTTGAGACTCACTTAAAATCACAAATATCAGTGCTTAAAATGTGAACCCCACTTGGAGTAACAAGCTGCACATAGACCCTGCTCGCTGTGCCACTGTGACGTTCCTCTCTGGTGTTATCCAGACTGGTGATCTGCTAGGTCACTCCAATCCTTGACTCTGGAAGCCAGCCTTACTCTGTTCTGCTGTGAGACCCCTCACTCCTGGGCTGTTCACACACAGCCTCTGGCATGTAAGCTGCTCCTTGGATTGTACAATCAAATGACACTAGCCAGTATCTCCAGTCCCAGACACAATCCTAGGAACCAGGGCCGGCTCCAGGCACCAACTAAAGAAGCAGGTGCTTGGGGCAGCCAATACCAAGGGGCAGCACATCCCGGTCTTCAGCAGCAATTCAGCGGCAGGTCCCTCAGTCTCTCGGAGCGAAGGACCTGCCACCGAATTGCGGGAAGAGTGGAGCAATGCAATTGCACTGCCCCTGCTTTTGGTTTTTTGGGCCACTTGGGGCAGCAGAAAACCTGGAGCTGGCCCTGCTAGGAATCTCCATCTTGCCGTGTCCAGTTGTGCCCGATGGACCCTGCAAGCTTATGAGTTTGTCAATTTAACAAAGAAATTGATATGTACCAGGCTTGTTATCCCAAGGGGAGCCTCTGACACACTTCAAACCAAACACGCTGCTTCAGGTAGAACAAACAGATTTAGTAACTGCACAGATTGACTTATAATCACTTAAAATCTAAGCATAACAAGTCAGATTTGGTCGATGAAATAAAAGCAAAATGCATTCTAAGCTGATCTTAACACTTTCAATGTCCTTACAAACTTAGATGCTTCTCATCACAGGCTGGCTGGTTGCCCTTCAGACAGGTTCTCCCCTTTGATCAGTGCTTTAGTCGCTTGTTGGTCATGTCTATGGATGGTGGTGGAAGAGAGGAGGAGCATGGCACACATCTCTTCCTTTTATCATGTTATTTCTTCCCTCTTGGCTTTGTACACCCCTCCCCACGCCCCCCCACGCTTCAAGGTCAGGTGAGCATTACCTCATTGTAGTCCCAAACTGACCAATGGACAGGGGGTGACTCACTCAAGAATCCAACAGGATCCTTAGTTACTGCTGAGACCAGTGTCCTTTGTTCTTGTGAGGCTGGGCTGGGTTTGTCCCATACATGCCCAGATGAGGTGTGAACCGCCTCTCTGCTCTTGGGGAGTTTTTGCCTGGTTTTGTTTCAAGCCACGAGGACATACTTTCAGCCTCATAACTCTATACATGAAATTACAGCCTACAAGATAACATTACTGTAACTACAATCCTCAGTGCATCATGAGCCTTCCGAAGACACCCAAAATAAACTTTGCATTGGATATCACACAATCATTTTATAAGGATAAATATGGGGGTTCAGGGGATTCCCACGAGGTACAGAATGTCACAGCAGGTGTATTGGGCCACTGATTACTGGGATGCAGCAGGGCTAGTGCAGCGTATCACCTGGGGGTGGAAGGAGAGTGGGGAAGGTCTGGGGATGTGCAAGGCCTGGACAGGGCTGAATCCTGTGGGCTTGGGACTGATCCTTTGAGCTCGATTTCACTGAAGTGTCACCCTGCCCCCTGAACCCACAGGGCGGAGCTGGAGGCAGCTCCAGGCAGCTGAAAGCATTCTCCTGGTAAGGACAGTGCAGTCCCCATATTCCAAGACCCCAGCATGAGCCCAGCATTTTACCTCAACTCTGCTACATGTCAAGGGGAGTCCTCCAGACTCTGCCCTGCCTGTGTCTGCCCCACCCAACAGGACCCCTCTGCCAACTACATGCGCCTAATTTAACAGAGACCAGTACCACCATACGCTACAGCTCCTTTTCTTCAAACCCCACCCCCAAACACCTCCAACAGACTGGGCCCTCAGCATGCGGCCTGCTCCACGCACTGCTGGCCGCTAGCTGTGTAATCCTGAGTTGTGCAGGTCAGAGACTGTCAACATGTAATGTTGGGAGCTAACGCTTCCCCACTGCCTGAGGCTGCTTGCGTGTGCAGTTCCCGTCCAGACAGGGAGCAAAAACCTTGGTATCCTGCTGGCCATCTCCTGTGAACTTTCTGATGGTCCAGCTGAAACCTGTGTCTCAGGAGACGCTGGTGACAATGCTGATCACTGGCTTGCAGGGCTGTGGACCGCTGCTGCTGTTGTGTATCCGACGTCAGCAGTGTCCAGTCAGCTCTTAGGCACCTGCAGGTACAGAAGTAATATTCTCCTGTGCATGTCTCAATAGGATAATGGCTGTCTGGACTCATTGCTAGCACTCTTGCTGCTCATCAACCTGCTGTTGTTCCCATGGATATTGGATCTCAGCAATGGAACACAGAGCAGTGTAGCTGTCAGGTCCCAGCATCTCATCTGTCTTTCCTGTAGCTGCTTTAACGTGATGTGAGTCCTTTGGGTTGTAGCAGTGCGTGTGAGAATGGAAGAGTAGCTCGCAATATCCTCCCCATCACGTGCAGGGCAGTATTCCTGTTAGCAGTGCTTTTCTCAAGTCCAAAAGAGCAGAGGAAGGATCTTTGCCTGATGCAGCTGTTTTGTGAAACATGGATTTCATCACTGGAATGGTTCACCCAGCTTTCTGTTCCATTGCGGGTGTCCAGGGCTGGATGAGTTCACTCCCCCAGATCTCATGAAGTTACCCACTTCTGTGCTTGCAAACAGAACTTGGTCACTCCCTAATTCTTCAGGATGACCTGGCGTGCAAATACAGCTCTCAGTTACTAGTAACACAGCACACCGACTTCTCTGGCTGACACAGAACTTCTAGACATTTGGAAAAGTAGCCATTTGGAGTAGACATGTCTGCTGAAGTCAAAACTGCCTGCTGCTATCTCCTGCCATGGCAGATTAAAAAGAATCATTATAACCTCATGAGATTCCCAGTTACTCGGCCTCTGTTCCTGACATCCTTCTACAAGTTGTCCTGCCTGTTTGGTCAAATATCTGCCTAGCTCTTCCTTCCGTTCTTGGAATGCCTTGATTTGACTCATGGGAATGGTTAAGCATTTCCTGTCTTAGGGCAGGTCTGCACTACAAATGTACACTAGGGCAGGTGTGCCACAGTAACACATCTGGCGAGATGCTGTAAGCCAACAGGAGAGAGCTCATGTCCTGCTTGCATTACATGGGCTCCTTCAGTCTGTTTAACAGATGTATTGGAGCATAAGCTTTCGTGGGTGAATACCCACTTTGTCGGATGCATGCACAAAAGCTCATGCTCCAATACGTCTGTTAGTCTATAAGGTGCCACAGGACTCTTTGCTGCTTTTACAGATCCAGACTAACACGGCTACCTCTCTGATACTTCGGTGTGTTTAACAACTCTGATTCCACCACCTCCCTAGGTAACCCATTCCAGTGCTTCACCACCCTCCTAGTGAAATAGTGTTTCCGAATATCCAACCTAGACCCCCTCACACTGCAACTTGAGACCATTGCTCCTTGTTCTGTCATCTGCCACCACTGAGAACAGCTGAGCTCCATCCTCTTTGGAACCTCCCTTCAGGAAGTTGAAGGCTGCTATCAAATCCCCCCTCACTCTTCTCTTCTGCAGACTAAACAACCCCAGTTCCCTCAGCTTCTCCTTGTAAGTCATGTGTCCCAGCCCCCTGATCATTTTCATTGTCCTCCACTGGACTCTCTAATTTGTCCACATCCTTTCTGTAGTGTGGGGCCCAAAGCTGGACACAATACTCTGGATGTGGCCTCACCAGTGCCGAATAGAGGGGAATAATCAAGTCCCTCGATCTGCTGGCAATGCTCCTACTAATGCAGCCCAATATGCCATTAGACTTCTTGGCAACAAGGGCACACTGCTGACTCGTATCCAGCTTCTCGTCCACTGTAACCCCTAGGTCCTTTTCTGCAGAATTGCCGCAATATCTGCCTAACTGTGTGGCCATGGAGGGCTCTGCTGCATTCAGTTGGAAGCCGCCCTGGGAAACTGACACCAATGATGGAGCCAGACAAAGGGTTCCCTAAACAGGCTGGACTAGAAGGGGATGCCCTGCCCATTGGGTCGCCCATGTCCACTCTATCTGGGGCCCAGCTTCCTCCTTCCCCTGGTGTTGGGGTTTGCCATGTGGGGAACTGAACCCAACACGGCAAACCCCATCAGCCAACAGTTACATGTGGGTACCATAAGCATGACTGCCCAGGCCTGTGACTGTGTCTGGCTGCCCCCAATCGCTGCTGGCGGTGCGGCCAAGCTGGGAGAGCGATGCTTCCCTGGTGAGATACAAGTGAGTCCATCAGCACAAGCCCAGAACACTCACTTCTTTTCAAAAAACACCCAAAAAACATGTGAAGGAGACATGGGAAAGGACTGAAAGGGGTGTGGGAAAGGTGGGAATGAGGTGTGGGGAAGGGCCAGCCTTCTTGTCTCTTTTAAAAGATTTCCCACCAAATTTTTAATTGAATTTCTCATTTTCAAAAACTAAAAAACCTAATGAATCATTTTTATTGTGAAAAACATGTTCATGTGACTAACCTGCCCATGCTGAGGGGAGGGTATACTTAGAGCTGTGCAAATAATGAATTGTTTGGTTCCCTGACAATTCTGAAAAAAAGGGGGGGGGGGGGGAGATTAGTTCCTGACTGCTCTGACAATGATTTTTTTTTCTAAATTCATGGCAACTCAAAAAAAGAGTTTTGCTCAAACGAACCATTTTGTTCCAATTTCAACCCTCTCTATAGACTACACCAGAAAGCACACAGCCATCTATGCCAGTGGCCCCTGCTCTCTGCAACATCAGAGGGAACTCACCAGTCACCACCCTTAATACTTCACAGCTAATTTGCATGGTCAGATTCACTAACTGTCACAGTTCTTCAGTGGTTGATTCTGTGCAACCCAACCCAAAATTGCCAATGCAACCCCCCTGCCCAAACAAATCAACAGACTCCCCCAGCACAACCCTGCAGACACAAATCAAGCCAACTGCCATGCTGTCTGGAGTGGATCACAGCTGTGCAAACCCTCCTCCAGACAGACACCCCAAGCTGGTGGTCTGGTCTATAATCAGATTTCACCAAGCCAGTAACAAATGTTAACTCCTGGATCACTGTCACAGTCTCACCATGGAGTCACAGGCAGTCCCTTAGACTCTCCAGTCTATCTTGCCATATAGACAAACTGGACTTCGTGCTAAATGGTCACTTACACCAAAAATCACACCACATTCAAGTTGCCTCCAGTCCCAAGAGACCAATCACTCACCCCAGATCAGTTGGTCCCCTAGATTGAGGGGATGGATAGCTCAGTGGTTTGAGCACTAGCTTGTTAAACCCAGGATTATGAGTTCAATCCTTGAGGGGGCGATTTGGGGATTGGTCCTGCTTTGAGCAGGGGGTTGGACTAGATGATCTCCTGAGGTCCCTTCCAACCCTGATATTCTATGATCTTGCACCAAAGACAAAACCTGTAGCTAGTCCCATAATAAGTGAGCTAAAGGGTTAAGTAGGAAAAAAGAATGAGAATTATTCACAGGTTAAAGCAAGTGACCTGTAGCCTTTATTTTAATTTTAGTGATGTTCTTTTACACCATGGAGGGTTTGGCTCTGGTGGCTACGGTCTCATGTTCAGAGTTAGCTCAGCCTGTTTTAGATCTAGAGCTCATGGGAACACATGAAACCACAGGCAAGTAACACAATCACAACAACAAGGGCCACTCTCTTATCAATTGTATTAAAGTTACTGTCACCAGAGGCGGCTCTAGACATTTCGCCGCCCCAAGCACAGCGGCATGCCAAGGGGGGCGCTCTGACAGTCACTGGTCCCGCGGCTCTGGTGGACCTCCCACAGGCGTGCCTGCAGAGGGTCCACTGGCCCCGCAGCTCCACCAAAGCCGCGGGACCAGTGGACCCTCCGCAGGCACTCCTGCGGGAGGTCCACCAGAGCTGCCTGCTGCCCTCCCGATGACTGGCAGAGTGCCCCCCACGGCATGCCACCCCAAGCACGCGCTTGGCATGCTGGGGCCTGGAGCCACCCCTGACTGTCACGGAATCACCAGGGCAATGCTCTGGAACTACTCCATACAAAGCCTGTCAGGACTCTGGGGGAGCCTCCTCTCTCTGAGCAGACTGTCTCCAGAGCAAGAAGCTTACACAGCTTACACCTTCCTGGGTCTGACCTCGGAGCATTCAAAATCCCCTTCCACACCATGCACTTCCCTCAGCAAGTCTACCAGAGTGGGGTTCCTGGGGAAGCCAGAGGGCCCTGCACCCCAACTCCGCAGTCAGATGTGATTCTCAGCCAACTGGTAAAACAGAAGATTTGTTAGTTGACAGGAACGCCGCGTGGAACAGAGCTTGCTAGCACAGAAATCAGTGACTTTCAGCCAAGTCCACCTTGGGGGGAGGGGAGCCCAGAGCCAGGGCTCTGGTCCTCACTCTGCACTTCAAGCCAGCCAAGACTAATTCGCTTTCAGCTGCCTTGCCCATTGCTCCTACTTCAGCCTTTGTCTCACTTCCCGGGCCAAGAGTCACCTGGTCGCATCCCCCTCCCAGTCTCAAGTTACGAAGGGGCAGCCATAGTATACTGCAGGCATAGGGGCTGACTCCGTGGGAGCACCCACAGGGAAAAGTTAGCAGCCAAGCTCCCCACTCCACCTCACCTCCTCTTCCTCCACCTTCTCCCTTGAGTGTGCTGCGTTTCTGCTCTTCTGCCTACCTCCCAGCGCTTGCCACCACCAAACAGCTCTAGCAAACTCTGGGAGGGAGGAGCAGGAACATGGCGCACTCAGGGAAGGCGGCAGGGAGGAGGTGGGGCCAGGGGGGGGCGGGATTTTGGGAAGGGGTTGGAATGGGGATGGGAGGAGGTGGGGGGGGTCAAGCACCCACCAGTACCAGTAGAAATCAGCACCTGTTTGTGCAGGCAGCTGGAGCAACCCCCGCAAAAGTCACACACCCTTATTTCCACCACCTAGACATAGGTGCAATACACAGGGAAACTGAGGCACACACAGCGTTCATGCAAAACAGTAAGACTCACATACAACATAACAAGGGAAAATCCCTACTATGTCACAGTTACTAACAAAGATATGAATGTCACAGTATATACAACTCCAAGATCTAGCCTTGCACCAGTTATAACTACAGCCACTCACATCCTCCTGTGACAGTGCATGACTCACCGCTGTGGCACCTCCTGCTGGTCCTTTCAAGGAATTAGCATTTCCAGCCTCCGGAGCAACTTCTGCAGACCCATGTCCCACTGCCACTGGCCCCCCATGTCCCTCCCAGGACCTAGTGCCCCTTGTCTTTGGGGTGCTGCCCCCTGGCAATACCACTTCAGTCTCAGGGTATCTCCACCAGGGGAACCCCCAACTCTCTATCCCCATCTTGCCTCAGTCATGGGCTACTGCCAGTTCCCATCTAACCCCCGCTCCCTGGGGCAGATTGCAGTGTAAAAGCCACTCATCAGAGGCAAGGGGGGTTTGGACCTGCTGCCTCTGCCTACCTGTGGGCTGCCTCCCACAACCCCGTACCTAACTGGCCTTCCACTAGGCCACAGCCTGGGGGGTTTCCAGGCCAGAGCTCCCTTGGCCTTCCCCCAGCCCTGCTCCACTCCAGGTCCCTCCTCTCAGCTCCCTACAGCCAGGTCCCTCCCTCTCAAAGCTAGCCTCAGCCCTCTTATAAGCCCAGCTGTGGACTGACTGGAGCGTGGCCCAGCTGCAGCTGCTTCCCCAATCAGCTTAGTAGCTGCTTTCTCCTAGTCACAGCCCTCCCCAGGGCTACTTTTAACTCCTTCAGGGCAGGGGTGGGGTAAGCACCTGTTACGCCTCCCTAGGTACATCCAAAGAAGTGAGCTGTAGCTCACGAAAGCTTATGCTGAAATAAATTTGTTAGTTTCTAAGGTGTCACAAGTACTCCTGTTCTCCCTAGGTAGTGTTAGGGTCTGATGGGTCTCTGATGTATCGATCATCAGTAGAGGGATAACAACGAGTCTGGTGGCACCTTAAAAACTAACTGATTTTAAGCATAAGCTTTCATGGGTGAAAAAAACTACTTCTTCAGATGCATGCAAGTGGGGGGTTTTACCCACCAAAGCTTATGCCCAAATAAATCGGTTAGTCTTTAAGGTGCCACCAGGCTCCTCATTGTTTTTGTTGATACAGACTAACACGGCTGCCCCTTGATACTTGGCACCGTAGAGGGATGGCTCTGGAGTTGCCCATAGGCTCTGGAGTTGCCCATAGTTTCCCACTCTGGACACTCTCTTTTTCTAACATGATTCTGCCTATACCCACTTTCTGTGCATGTACATTAAATTGTCACCCCTTTTTTCCCTTATTGGTCTGTGTCCCCTAGAAACTTGAGGGACTCCAGTTCCAACAGGTTACGTAGGTTCTCTTTATGCTCATTAACACTGACACACAACCCATATGCTGTGGCTTAGACACGTTAGAAACAGAAATATCTTTACAGTATTTTTTGTGATTTAAAATTAATCATCTGGATAATTTTTTACAATATTACCCCTTGGTGGCTCTTTTCCCATAATTGTAGGGCATCGGGTTATTCTTCGCTCACTTACCTATGTCAGCATTTCTTATCTCCAAGGTCTAAAATAGCTAAGCTAAAACCTTGCAGGCCTCAGCCTACAGGTATTGTGTTTCAGCCTTTCTTACTTAGCTATCTAATACATGATTCCCTCTAAATACTGATCAATCTTATACTTCTATAATCCTACAAATTAATTCTATTTAACATACAATGATTCTATATCTCATGCCACTTTAATTAATTATAACATCATACAGTAACTGGATAATAAACTCAAATAATTGGCTACAGTTATCCACACCAATGAGTTCCCATCTAAACCCGAAGGGCAGGTCTACACTACAAACACGCATCAGCGCAGCTGCCGTTGTAGCACATCTGGCAAAGACACTGCATGCTGACAGGAGAGAGCTCTCCTGACAGGTTCATAACTCTGCGTCCGCGCTAGGCAGTAGCTGTGCCAGTGGGAGAAGCTGTGTGTATAGTACAGACCCGGCTTAACAGGACAGAGTTGTAGTGAGATTTGTCAGTTCAAAGTATCTCTTATGACGGCCCGGGGAGGCAGCCCCTGGGGGTCTCTGGCTTCAGTTTGGTGTCTCTGGCCCCTCAGAGTCCAAATAGATGCAGTTTCTTACTGCTAGGGATTTTTATTCCCTTCTGCCAAGATAAAGGGAGGTGTTCACATGCTGGTCTCCTCTTAATGGGGGATGGGGAGCAATCAACATAGTCATTTGTCCTCTGCTATTCTACAAGGGTTGTCTGGGGTCTAGGGCCCGTTTCCTGTTGGACAGGAGATGGCACCTCCTGTGGCAAACTAGCATTTCACACTGGTTTGCTTTTGCCTGTGGGGCTTTACTGTTTCAGAGCAAACACTTAAATCTTACCCAATAGCCTGGGTTACAGACATCACAAGTGAGATGAAGGCAGGCTGCAATTTACAAGCATTTTGTAGGGTCTAAACCATGGCTGGGCAAACTTTTTGGCCCAAGGACCACATCTGGGAATAGAAATTGTATGGCGGGCCGTGAATGCTCACAAAATTGGGGTTGGGGTATGGGAGGTGGTGAAGGCTCTGGTTGGCGGTGCAGGCTCTGGGGTGGGGCTAGAGATGAGGAGTTTGGGGTGCAGGAGGATGCTCTGGGCTGGGATTGAGGGGTTCAGAGAGCAGAAGCAGGATCAGGTCTGGGGCAGGGGTGCAGGGAATGGCTCAGGCTCTGGGCGGTGCCTACCTCAAGCAGATCCTGGAAGCAGCAGCCATGTCCCCCTCTGGCTCCTACTGCGGGGGTGGCACTTGGGACGGGTTGCAGAATGCAGAGTAGAGTCCCCCAGCTGCCCTACACGTAGGAGCTGGAGCAGGGCCGTGCCAGGGCTTCCGGGAGCCGCGTGGAGCGTCCCCCAACCCTGCTCCCCAGCTGGAGCACCGGAGCGGGGCAAGCCCCAGACCCTGCTCCCCAGCGGGAGCTCGAGGGCTGGTTTAAAATGGCTGGCAGCTCGAATCCAGCCTGCAGGCCGTAGTTTGCCCGCTCCTGGTCTAAACACTAAATAGTTTCTCATAAGACTATCATCTATTTTGAGCAAAACTACCATAGAGGTAAAATAAGAACATCCATACTGGGCCAGACCAAAGGTCCATCTAGCTCAGTATCCTGTCTTCTGACAGTGGCCAATGCCAGGTGCCCCAGAGGGAATGAATAGAACAGGTAATCATCAACTGATCCATCCCTTGTCATCCATTCTCAGCTTCTGGCAGTGCTCTGGTCTCCAGCTATGAGTTTGTCAGTTCTGAGCAAATGTCTGCAGCCTGGGTAAGAGTTGGCATCTGGTCTGCCAGCATCACAGCAACCACTCACACAACAACACAACAAACTAAACATGCATAGCCCCTCACTGCAGCACACACCTTCATTCGCCAGCTGCATAGACCCAGATAACTCACTCCATACACAAACCAACACAACACAACCAGCAGCCCTCATTTGCCACCCCCCAAGATCCGCACAACTCTCCCAGCACAAGACAACCTGCACAGAAATCAACACAACCACCCACATAACAACACAACCAAAGCCCCAAACACATGTAGCTTCTGGCTCCAGCACCCCTCCCTCGTTTGCCACCCATACAGACAATTCACACAGTCAATCACACTTACCATAAACCAGAACTTCAAGCAGTAAAGTGGCGGTTATTGCTACTTTTTAAATAGTTTTGATTTTTTTTAAAGTAAAATTAAAGGGAATTTCAAAACACTGAGTTCTTTCAACCCCAAATTAGCAAAATGTTCCGGTTTTTTTCCTAAATTTTTATTTAGAGGTTTTTCAGCCAAAAAAATAATTGAAACCGGGAATATTTTCCAGACAGGATCATCACTTTCCAACATTCCTTTCATTGTAAAGTGTTTGAAATAATAAATAACACAACACAATACTCAAACATGGTTAATAGTGGTCAAAAACAAAATGACTTGGTTGAAATGAAACATTTCAATGGCCCAACCCCCAATTCCCCCCTCCCATTTTTCAGTTTGCTCCAGACAGGCTCCTCCCAAACAACTCCTTTGCCCACCTCCACCCCCAAGCCTTCAGCTGGATCCCAGGCCTCCTCAATCATGGGGCTGGCTGGGGCTGGACGCCGTGGGCCAGGCTGGGGCAGTGTATCCATCATATCTGGTCTCCTGAGCCCCATCTGCAGAGGCAGGCATGTTCGTTGGGTGGTGGCAGGGCTAGGGCAACATATGGCCTGGGTGTTGGGCACCCTCAGACAGACAGTTGGGCGGTAGAGCAGGTCTGGGGATCTGCAAGCCCTGGACAGTTCCTGGGGGCAAGGGGGGTTGAGTCCCTGAGGGCCGGAGAGCAGGGCTGGGACAGGGAGCAGAAGAAGCCTGATGAGATGAGCTCAAAGGTTACCCTGGGGTGTCACCCTGAGCCCTGATGGGGCAGCAAGGGATGGTGGCA
The DNA here is from genome assembly GCF_003597395.2 of Chelonoidis abingdonii. Lineage (NCBI taxonomy): Eukaryota > Metazoa > Chordata > Testudines > Testudinidae > Chelonoidis > Chelonoidis abingdonii. The sequence goes on from NC_133784.1 coordinate 19,697,248, forward strand.
CTGGGAGGGGGAAAGAAATCCAGCTGGTATAGCTTTCCTGTGGGAGGGAAACAGCAGCTCCATGCCTACATGGCAAAGCCCTTCCCCCAGCTGGCTGGGCCATCTTCTGAATCCCTCCCCTTGCTTCCATGCCAGGCCATGATGGGAGCTGCCCACATGGATCTAGAACGCGGCCATGCAGGCAGCTTGAGATCCAGGCCCTGGCGTGCTAGGTGCTCCAGCCGGTGGTGCCCCGAAGAGCTCACAGCACCGGCTGATGTCGAGGGCAGTCCTCAGAGCCCCTGGACACTCAATGTCCTGGTGCCAGAGCCGCAGGTCCAGCTGGGCTGGGCTCAGCACAGCACCCAGCAGCATATCCCTTTGTGCCCTATGCCAACTTATGCTGCCCCCATGCCAGGGAGTGGAGTGCAGGGCTATGGAGAAGGCCCTGCCTGTATAACCTGCTGCCCCATCCCTGGCCAGGAACAGATGAGGCTTGAAATTGCTGGGCTCAGCAAGGGAGAGATTTGATGAGCTTTAGCTTAAGCCAGGGGCTCATCGGCTGCTTGCGGTGCTGAGCACAGCAAGTCAGCTCCAAGCTGGGCTGTGGTGGGAGGCGGGGTGGGTCCATTCCTGATCCTTGGCCACCTGTCCTTGCCACAGATTGGGCGGCTGGGAGCACCTGATGCCCATAGCCCGCAAAATCCTCCCCAACTGGCTAGTAGCTGGCACCGGGACCAGGGCGGGGGCAAAGTCGGCGCCTGGGGAGCCCGAGGCAGTGGAGAACGGTGCCGCTTAGCACTCCTGGTGGGCGAAGAGGGAGACTGGCCGACGGTGCCGGACCCTCGGGGGCTGATCTAGGGTTCCCTGCATCGCTGAGCGCAAAGGAGTGGCTGGGCGGGTGCACCACCAGCCGCACCATGGGCGCTGGCGCCAGTGCAGAGGAGAAGCACTCCCGCGAGCTGGAGAAGAAGCTCAAGGAAGATGCAGAGAAGGATGCCAGAACGGTCAAACTGCTGCTTTTGGGTATGTGTTGCGCTATAGAGTCTGCCCCTTCATCCTGAGCCAGATCCCGCCCCCATCCTGAGCCAGTCCCCCCTGATCCTGACCAACCCCTCCAGATTCTGACCAGCTCCCCCAGAGCCTGACCAGTTCCCCCCAGTCCTGAGCCAGCCCTCGCATCCTGACCACACACACACACCTAGCTCCTGACTAGCAAGCCTATGGTACTGAGCCATCCCAGAGGGTTCTGCCCCAGTGCTGGCAGGAAGGGCAGCTCCCATGGCATGGCGCTGGGGGAGCCAGCCCAGGGTGATGCTAGGCAGGCAAGGACGGGTGGCATTGGGTTTCAGTTCAGACTCCCTCAGCATTAAACACACAAGAACAGATGCCCAGCTCCCCACCTCTGAGTGCCCCCAATGCGCCAGGCCAGGTGCTCTGCCTTCCTGGGGGCTGGGCCTGGGGGGACCATGTGTGACAAACTGACCTGAACCCACCTAGCTCCCTGACACTGACAGACACAGGGCTGGTGCCTTAGAGACACTGTGCTGGGCCCAGCCAAGGTAAATCTACAGCAGCTCCTCCACCCATCATGGGGACAGACCCCCCAGCTGATGGGACTGCTGTAGCCCTTGCCTTCTCTAGCTGATTTCATGGCACTGTGCCAGAGGAGGGTCTGGCCCACTGTCGCTGGCTTTACACCCCGCGGTTCCAGCCCTCTGGGGATGCAATCTAGCCCAGGGAGCCTGGAGGTGGGGTGGGGCATCATTTAACCTATCTGTGCCTTGGTTTAACCTGCGGACGCATTTTGAGCTCTTAGAGGAGTGTCTGAAATGCTGCAATTGCAGAGGATGCTCGGAGGTCACCCTACACCTGTCTGGCTGGGCTGCATCTCTCTCCGGCATCTCAGTCCTCCAACCGTGTCCATCCAAGAGCAGCAATTGCCGTGGGCTCTAGGCTCAAGCTGTCCCAGAGGCACCAGATAACAGCTGCTGTTCCCACACTGCAAGGTTGGGGCAGAGCCTACACCTGCCTTCACGCCCGCTCCCTGCTCACAGACTTCTGGGGCACCAGCACCCCCTTCCCCTGTGGCTAGCATCTGCATGGGCCCCTCCACCTGGGCGTGGGTGGCTAAGCTGAGCCGTGGCACAGATCTCATTAGCCAGAGCCCTGTGTCTGCAGAGAAGCGGATTAGGGCTGTTAACACCCTGTCCCCTGTTCTCAACTCTCCAGCTCGCTTTGCAGCCATGCACTGAGTGCAGCCAGGGGACTGTGGGCCAGGCAGCTGCATGAGGCAGCCACCATCTCGCCCAACACACCAGCGCTTGAACTGGGGCCCTCTGGCGCTAAAAGCAGGCACTGGAACTGTACTAGCCTCCGTGGTTTGAGCACATGGGGGGCCTGTGACATAAGCAGCCCAGTGGGCTCCAGTCCCACCCCAGGGCCCTGCTAGTCCAGCCAATGGGTTGGTCCATCCAACCAGTGCCAGGGAGGGATTTGCAGTAGAACCGGATGAGCACAGAGGATGTCAGGCCACGTGATGCCCATGCCACCCAGTGTGGCTCGCCATCTCCCTTGTCTGCTCCCGCTTCAGTGTCACACCTGCCCAGCACCCCATGACACGGTGACCCAGGTGGCTGCGGCGGGCTCCACACTGGGCATATTCCCTGCCATGACTTTCTTTTCTGTCCCCCAGGAGCTGGCGAATCTGGGAAGAGCACGATTGTAAAGCAAATGAAGTAAGTGGGTTCACACCTCACTGATGCCTGCCTGCTCCCCACAGCATCCCCTGCTGGGAGAGGCTGGGGCTGGCATAGCTGGGAGCTCCCCCACAGCCAGAGCTCCTGCCCCACCCTGGATGCCTGGTTCTTTGAGACACGATCTCCAGCAGCAGCAGCCTTTACCAACAGTGGCATGCTGCCCCCCACTGATTTCTGCCTTTCCAGGTGATGCCCAGCTGCAATACTCTAGAGTGCAACCTCTGGGGGCTCCCCACTACCCCTCCTCGCCCCTAGGGAATTCTGCCAACCCACTGAACCCACGGCAGTGTGCTGAGACTGCCCCTCAGGCAGCACATGCCACCGCAGCACAGCTGCTATACTGTCAAGCTAGCATTGGAGAAACTCACTGTAGGGAAGCAAGCCAGTGGCAACGTCTCCAGCCCATTGGGTATCCTCTGCGCTTGGCCAGGCATTGCCAGGAAGTGCCCAGCCACGGAGCCCACGGCCTCCCCCAGGCTCACCATCTGATCCTGTCTCCACCAGGATCATCCACCAGGATGGATACTCCCTGGAAGAGTGCCTGGAGTTCATCTCCATCATCTACAGCAACACCCTGCAGTCCCTGCTGGCCATCGTGCGGGCCATGGGCACACTGAGCATCCACTATGGAGACTTGGCCCGGCAGGTGAGCAGCTGGGCACAGGAGGGGGATGGGTGGGGTTCTGCACCCCTCTCAGCCACATATAGTGATTGATGAGCCCCCAATGGCCCCGGACAGCAGAGCTGGGTAGTTTAGCTCATGCATTTAGATCCAGTGGGTCCAGGTTAGATTCCTGCTGCCGACAGGGCTTTACTTCATAGCATCTGGTGCCTCCCGGTGAGCCCTGGGCCAAGCTGGAGCTGCTGACCCTGCTATGCCCTGTTTCCCCAGGATGATGCCCGTAAGCTGCTGCACTTGGCTGACACCATCGAAGAGGGCACCATGCCCAAGGAGATGTCTGACATCATCGCCCGCCTCTGGAAGGACACAGGCATCCAGGCCTGCTTCGAGCGAGCCTCGGAGTACCAGCTGAATGACTCAGCCGGCTAGTATGAACCTTCCTGTGTAACCTCCTATGGCAGATGCTGCCCAGGCAGTGCCAGGCTCAGGTGCCCCCGCAGACCTTATCACAGAGGCATTGGCAAGGAAGTGGCCTGCCAGTCCCATGGGAGATGGTCTAGGAACTCCCCTGGCTTTGCACTGACCTGAAGGCTGGGAGGAGTTTGGGGGAACATCAGAACAAGTGGTTTTCATCTTCCCCAGTATGTGAGGGAGAGCGAGGGGATTCCCCCCAGTGCCTAGTCCCATTCCTCTGGCACAGGCAGTGGTGCAGCCCTCTGCTGAGCCCCCACTGGCACAGGGAGGCCAAGAGGGCACAAGCTGAGGAGGCATGGCACTACTAGGACTCAGAGCCACCCCAGATGCCAGTGCAGGGCTGGGGGATAGTGGGGCCAGTGCCCCTCTCCTGGAGAAACAGAGAGGGGGTGGGAGGCAGGAGGCGGGTTGCAGTCGGGGTGCCCGCAGGAAGGTCTGTAGCTATAGAGTGCCAGCCCTTCGCTGTGTCCATACAATGCCTGATCTCAGCACCGCTGCAATACAAAGAACTAACAGCAGCAGCAGGTGTCTCCAGGCACCAGTCACCCTAGAATCTAGCAGCACGTGGGGTCCAGCCAGCTCCCAGGGCCCCTCATGATGGGCACCGCCCAGACACCCAGCGAGAGCCAGGCCCTCCCCTAGGGAGCCCGCAGCCTGAGGCCGAATGGGTGTCTAAGCTGGAAGCTAGTCGTGGTGCCCACTAGAGGTTTGGTGCAGCCCCTGCCCCCCACTCTGAGCTGGGGCCAATGCTCCTTCAAAGCCACCGAGCACAGCACTCAAAGAGACCCTAGTCAGCAGGACTCAAGTGTGAGACAGCAACGAGGCTATATCCCTGACCCCCATGCACCTGCTTGAGCCACCCAGCCAGGGCCACCCAGCCAGAAGGGGACCCAGCCTTTGGCTCCAGCCACTCTGGGCCTGGGGAGCATGGGGAGCATGGAGACCATCCCATCCCCTCCCCTCCCCGAGGCGATGAGAGTTTCAGGCCCTTCCTTTGTGCCTGGGCAGCTACCTGAGCGACCTGGCACGCCTGGTGGCACCTGGCTACATCCCCACAGAGCAGGACGTGCTGCGCTCCAGGGTCAAGACCACTGGCATCATTGAGACCCAGTTCTCCTTCAAGGACCTCAACTTCAGGTAGGGCATGGCATGGGTACAGGGCCCTGCTAACCACAGACAGCCTGGGAGGGGGTCAACAGGGGTCCCAGCAGCCAGCTCCCGGGGCTGGCTGGGCCAACGCTGCTTGTGCAATGCACCGACATGACAGAACAGGAGGGTTGGGGCCCTCAGCTTTCCAGGCCTGTTTTCGAGGCTGCCCAGAGAGGGGGGAAAGTGGGGTAATTTGCCCCAGTCCCCACAGAGGGCGCCACGAGAATATAATATTCTATAATATTGCAACTTTTTTTTTTATGGAAAGGCCCCCTAAAATTGCTTTGCCCCAGGCCTCCTCAATCCTCTGAGCAGCCCTGGCTGTTTTCCATCTCCATCAGCCTCCAGCCCCCGCCCCCCTAGGAACTGGCTGAACCCCATGCTCAGCCCAGGCCCCTGCCCTGGGAGGAGACTGCTCCCACACACAGCATCTTGGCACCGTGATCTCACCAGGGCTCGGCCCAGTCTTCATTCGTTAGTGGCTGGCGCCCTCTAGTGCTCATGAACCCAGGCCAAGAGCGGTGCCAGCCGGGGCTCTCAGGATCCTGCTGTGCCAGCCAGGCTGCTGTCTGCGGCCTTTCCATTGGGTGCAGAGCAGGGGGTTTAACTCCCCCACCCCACCCCAGTGAGAGCCTCCAATTAGCTCCTGCTCCCCTATCGCAGGAGCCCTGCTCCAGCCACCTCTCCCCAGTCCCAGCTGGGTGGTCCTGGCCAGCTGCGACAGGAGATGTCATGTGGATTCTGCCCAGGAGCTGGGCAATCTGGGACACATCTATTCTCAGCATGACACTCTCAGACCATTTCCCCTTGGGTGGGCACCACAGCTGGCATTAACCAGCCCTTGGGGGGCATGGACCACAGCTCCCTGGGGGGTTCCTTCCAAGTAAGAGTGGTGGCACCCCTTGCCCAGTGCCAGGCCTGCTCTGTGGCTAATCCAGCACTGTTCTCCACCACATTGGTCCCCGCTGCCAGGGGAGGGTCCGTGCCACTGTCTGTGCCCAGATCTCCAACAGTCCCTTACTCAGCAGCCATCACCCAAGCCGTGGCCAGCCCCAAGCTGCGGTCAGTCACACATGGCCAGGCACCCCTGCAGAGATGCCCCCAGTCCAAGCCGTGGCAGAGGTCCCCTGGGAGGTCTCTCCCCCCACGCTAGCAATGCGGCCCATGCCCCATTCAGAGCCTGGCTGCTCAAGGGACCCTCTCCCCGGCCCCAGGATGTTTGACGTAGGCGGTCAGCGCTCCGAGCGGAAGAAGTGGATTCACTGCTTCGAAGGGGTCACCTGCATCATCTTCATCGCTGCCCTCAGTGCCTATGACATGGTCCTGGTGGAGGACGACGAAGTGGTGAGTGGCCCAGCTACCAGGGGGCTGAGGCCCTTGGCTCTTAGCCAGAGGGAGCTGGTTGGGCCCAGGTGCCCGGGGCCAGGCCATGTGCAAGCAGAGCAGCAACCCAAGCACTGGAAGAACTCCAGGGGCCTCAGATCCATGCAGAATTCCTCCAAGGCCAACGTATCACAGAGCACCTCCAAAAACATCCAGGCGATCAGCTCATGCCCCTGAGACTGGCTAACCAGTCTGATTCTTTCTGCAGACATGAAGTCCGAGGAGGCGGCATGGTGGAGCTGTGGTCACAGCGCCGGGTGGGGACTTTAGCAAACCTGTGGTTTGGTTCCTGCCCTGCCCGTGGCCTCGGGCAGATGCTTGGTAAAGTGCCGTGAGAACCAGCACTGGCAGCCGCTCAGTACCGTTCCGCTAGGGTGACCAGATAGCAAATGTGAAAAATTGGGAGGGGGTAGGGCATAATAGATGCCTATATAAGGAAAAAAGCCCCCAAAATCAGGACTGTCCATCTGGTCACCCTAGGTTCTGCTGGTGGCGGAGACTGTGGGGTGGAAAGTCCTGCTGTGGGGGTGAAGGTTTAACATGGGTTTTAACACTGCTGATACAGCTAGAAATAATCTACCTGGAGAGACAGCCAGGGGTGGCAAGTTGTATGGGCCCATGGTTCCCGGGCTCCAGCAACATTCAGGGCCCAGGAGCCCAGCTCCACCAATGTTTGGGGCCGGGTTTCTCCCCTGGCCCCACCTGCTGCCCCCACATGTCTCCCCTGAGAGTCCCTGTCTGTTCTCTGTGACTCCATGCTGCCTCCTGCATGAACTTCTGCCACAGGGTCCTTGTGCCCCCCAGCACTGCTGCCAGGGCAGACTAACCCTGAGCCTGTCCTTCCCCCTTAGACCCTTTCATTTTCCAGTGCCCCCCACACCCACAGTCACCACTCCTGTCCCGCGCTGGACAAGGGGCAGCCCCACCCCCCACCCCCAGTGAGGCTACAGTGAGGGGCAGCAGTATGGGAAGAGGCCACATGTGATGGCAGCCCCACCCCCAAGACCCACCACAGGGGAGTCGAGAGGGCATCCTGTACCTGAGAGGGGCTCCAGGAGCACGTGTAGTGACAGTGGTGCGAGCTGAGTGTGGTGCAGGGGGGGAAGTAGGGAGGCCCTGAAACTCACTACTGCCTGAGGGGAGAGGACTGGGGGGAATCCTCCTCTCTGCCCCTTGCCCCAGGGCAACCTGTCTGTACCCCAAACTCCTCATCCCCAGCCCCACCCCACCCCACCCCATATCCCTCACTCTCACACCCCAACCCTCTGTCCTAGCCCTGAGCCCCCTCATACACCCCAAACCCCTCATCCACAGCCCTCACCCCTGCACCCCAGCCCTCTGCCTGAGCCCTTCCCACACCCCAAACCTCTCATCACCAGCCCCACCCCTGAGCTTTTACCTTTGTACATTATTTTTAAAAATATTCAGTAACTCCTCACTTAATGTCGTAGTTATGTTCCTGGACAATGCTACTTTAAGTGAAATGATGTTAAGCAAATCCAATTTCCCCCAAAGAATTAATGTAAATAGGAGCTTATGTTCCAGGGAATTTTTTTTAAACAATTTAGTATTGCACACAGCAATGATGATTGTGAAGCTTGGTGGAGTCAGAGGGTGGGATATTTCCCAGGGAATGGCTTACGGCTAAATCGGGGGTTCTCAACTCAGGGTCAGGCCCCTCAGGTTATTACATGGGGGGTCGCGAGCTGTCAGCCTCCACCCCAAACCCTGCTTTGCCTCCAGCATTTATAATGGTGTTAAATATATAAAAAAGTGTTTTTAATGCATAAGAGGGGTTGCACTCAGAGGTTTGCTGTATGAAAGGGGTCACCAGTACAAAAGTTTGAGACCCCCTGTACTAATTGATGAACTAGCACTCGGCTGAGCCCTCAAGGGTTAACACGTTGTTATTGCAGCCTCACACTCTATAAGGCAGCAGGAATGGGGGGTGGGGGAAGACAGCATGGCAGAGAGAGACAGAGACACACACCCTGTGTGTGAGAGAGAGACTTTGAGACAGCAGCTGCTGCCAGCAAGCTCCCTCCATTCTGAGCCCTGTTGTGTCACCTCCTGCTCTGTGTGTGTGTGGGGGGGGGTAGAAACAGGGGAGGGGGACACCCTGAAAACAGCACCTTCCCCCCCCCCACACACAGGGAACTTAGGGGAGCTGATGGGGGGCTGTCGGCCCACCTTGGTTCCAAGCCCCCGCCACTAGTGGGCTGCTCTTTCTGCAAGCAGGGAAAATCAGGTTCTCAAACCGTGGTCCACAGACCACCAGTGACCCGCAAACTCCCTTCAGGTGGCCCGTAGATAGTTCCCTCCAAGGTGCATTCTGGGGTGGCCGCACACGAGAGAATGAAGGGCCCCCACCTAGTGGATCCTCTAGTTAGGTGCCTGGACCCTGGAGAAGATGCACATGCAAGGTGTGGTGGTGGCCTTGGGGGGAATAGAGGGTAGCTGTGAGGGGGCAATGGTGTGAGAAGAGGGGACGGAGGGAGTTTGGGATGTGCAGGGTTACGGAGGCCAGAGAAAGAGGCTCCAGGGCTGCAGCTGCTGGGCAGAGACTCCCGCTCCTTCCCAGCTTCAGCTCTGTGGCTGCTGTGGTGGGGGGGAGACCCCGCTCCTTTCCAGCCCAAGCTCAGGGGCTGCCATGGCGGTGGAGGGAGGGCATGTCCATCGCATTAGAAAGGTTAAGACTAGTGATATTAAAATATGAGTTGTGTGCTTTTATGTGTAGAACAAAAAAAAGTTTATTATAATTAAGGAGGTTTTTTTATATAGCGCTTTGTTGTAAAGAGCTTTGCATAAATTAGCTAACAGTACAAACAACATCTGGAAAGATCATTAAGTGGTTTGCCAAGACCCTTAGCAATTTTCAAGTGGTCTGTGGGAAAAAAAAAGTTTGAGAGCCACTGCTCTGATTGATTAGCAATGTAACAACAAAACAAAGTTAACTGGGAGGACTTTAAGTGAAGAGTTACTGTATATTGGCTTACAAAGCAGGTGGGGGTGGCAGGGTGGGACTTGGACCTGTTCTGGGCACCACCAAAAATTATACAAACCTGCTGCCCCTGACGACAGCAGTTGCCTCCCTGGGCTCACTCCAAACGTCAATAACTGGCGAGTAAGCAGAGATGACAGCCCGTTGGGAGGCAGCATGGCCTGGGGGCGTGGGGAGCATGACTAAGGTGGGCCTATTGGGTGACCCTGTCCACATCACTGTGCTGCTCTGTGCTTCAGTTTCCTCAGCTGTAAAATGGGGACGATGCTCCTAGGCTCTGTAAAACATGTTGAGATGTCTGGATAGAAACCTCTCTGTTATTAACAGGAGCTAGTGGGGCTCAGACTCACCAGGCAGCTGGGGCTGGGGATCGCAGGGGAGCAGCAGAGCACACACTTGAAGGCTACAAGGGTTAGCAAGCTAGACAGGGTAGGAGACCCTGCAATCTGTCCTCCAGCAGCCCAGGCCCAGCTGGCCTCCCATTCACACTCCAGATACTCCAGGAGAGAAGGCAGGAAATTGATGCTTGAATGCAACTAAAAGCCCTGTTTGGCCCTTTGCTCCTGCCCAGAACCGGATGCATGAGAGCCTGCATCTCTTCAATAGCATCTGCAACCACCGCTACTTCGCCATCACCTCCATTGTCCTCTTCCTCAACAAGAAGGATGTCTTCCTGGAGAAGATCAGGAAGGCCCACCTCAGCATCTGCTTCCCCGATTACGACGGTAAGTGCCCAGCCTGCTGCAGGCCGGATGCTGCACGTCCTGTGCAGGGTGGGGTGGGGGGAGAGGGTGCAGGGGAACTGGGTTTTGATTCACAAATCGAAGACCTGAGAGAGCCTGGCTCTAAACACCAGCAACCAGCGTGTAGATTCATTATGCACATGGTGGCTAGTGGGGGACCAGCTGCAGGGCACAGCTCAGAAGCCAAGTGCCAGATCAGATACACTAAACACGCCCACTGGTTAGCTACATGGCAGCATGTACCTGTGCTTCCATCGCTGGCCCCGAGATCTCCCTACTGCTCCGTGCAAAGGATGATGTCCCTGCAAGGTCAGCGCCCCACTCTCCTAGCTGGCAGAAGTTGGGGGTTAGTTTCTATGCTGTTGACAGCTAGTATTGATGTTCGTGGAGCTTTTTATTTTTAAAGATTTTTTTTATCAACTTACATTTCGGCAGTTCTGCACAATTTGGGAGTTTTCAGCGGTTTTAACTTTTCTCTCAGTTTAAATATTCACACTTGTGGGAGATTGGGGGTGGGGAGGAGAGACAATTATTTAGTGCCGGCAGACCCTGAGATTCAGTTGAAGCTGTGTAAGCCATCACCGCACCATTGTCACCATCACCCGGCCAGCCATCGAAAACGGATCTGCTTAAATGGTCAAATCAGGCCTGGCTTTACTGTTCAGGTGTTAGACCTTGTCCAGTTTCAGTCCATCCCCAGTGCCGGCTGGGCCCCGAGACAGTCTCACACAGCAGTTTTTGTCCCTTGCCAATCTGGATGTGCCGAGCCTTCCCACTGGAACTAGGTTTTCATGGGTTTGGGCATGCAGGTGAAATTGACATTTAATGACATTCACCAATACAAATCGAATCCTGCCAAACCTGCTCAGAATGCAGCATCTCTTCCCTGGTGCTGGACCCCAGCTGGGTGTGGGCAGAGCTGCTCAGGCAGGTTAGAGGAGTCCTCTGCAGTAGTAGGGTGTGAAAGGAGGGGGCCCAATGCAGGGAGGGTCTCTCCCTGTTGTTCCCTAACGACTAGAGCCATACAGGGATTTGGGCAGCTTGATGCCAGTTTAGATTCACTGCCTTTAAGGCCAGAAGGGACCATTGTGATCACCTAGTCTGACCTCCGGCATATTGCAGGCCAAAGAAGCTCACCCATCCACTCCTGTAACATACCTCTAACGTCTGGCTGAGATACTGAAGTCCTCAAACGTTACAGAGAATTCACCATTTACACTAGTATAAACCTGCAAGTGACTCATGCCCCATGTTGCAGAAGAAGGTGAAAATCCCCCAGGGTCTTTGCCAATCTGACACAGGGAAAAATTCCTTCCTGACCCCAGATAGAGCGACCAGTAAGACCCTGAGCATGTGGGCAAGACTCACCAGCCAGCACCCAGGAAAGAATTCTCTGTTGTAACTCAGATTCCACCCCATCTAACATCCCATCACTGGCCCTTGGAGTTAGTTGCTAATGGCTGTTGTGGATCGGCCACACACCATTGTACTTCATCAAACCATCATCATCCCTCAGCAACCTCAGCATATCGTCCCTTCCATAATCTTTTCATGCTCAACTTTGACATCAGTTAGGCTTTTTGCCCTCACTGCTTCCCTTGGGAGGCTGCTCCAGCACTTCACTCTGCTGGTTAGAAACCTTTGTCTAATTTCAAGCCTAAACTTGTTGATGGACAGTTTACATCATAGATTTGTTCTTGTGTCCACATTTGCACTTAAGGTAAATAACTCCTCTCCCTCCCTGGTATTTATCCCTCAGAGGTATTTAGAGAGAGCAATCGTATCTCCCCCGGCCATCGTTCTGTTAGGCTAAACAAGCCAAGCTCTTTGAGTCTCTTCTCATATGACAGGTTTTGCATTCCTCGGATCATCCTAGTGGCCCTTCTCTACTTCTGTTCCAGTTTCAGTTTATCCTTCTTAAACATGGGAGACCAGAATTGCACAGTGTCCCAGATGAAGTCTCACCAGTGTCTTGTATAATGGTACTAACACTTCCCTGTCTCTACTGGAAATACCTCATGTGGTGCATCCTAGACCACGTTAGCCTTTTCACAGACGCATCACATTGACAGCTCACAGTCATTTTATGACCAGCCAATACACCCAGGTCTTTCTCCTTCTTTGTCACTTCTAACTGATACATCCCCATCTTATAGCACAAATTCAATGCTGCCTAAGTCCAACATTTGGGTACACTCAGCTGCTGTCAACTCTCCAGGTGCCTGAGTTTCCACCATTAAAGTCCCCATGGTGCCTAGTGGTTTCTGTGGGTGAGCATGCACAGGGCTGCCTCGGGCAGGGAGTGGGGGGTGGCCTAGTGGTTGATGCAGGAGTAAGTGGTCAGGAACCGAAGCCAAGGGCCAGAGCCGGGTTCCCTGGGGTGAGGTGGGGAAGGGGCCATGGCAGCTGTGGACGAATGCTTTGAGCACCGAGTGCCCGGCTGCTGGGCTTGAGCGTAGGTCTGCTGATCATCCGAGCAGGACCCACCATGTTTATCAGACAGCCAGGGGGTGAAGCCAGCAGCTAAGCAGGTGAGCTGCAGGTTCTCACACCTCCATGATGTCCCTGAGCCGCCTGGAGCCCTCGCTCACACCGAGGCCCTCCCCCGAATTCTTGACTCAGATGTCGCCAGCCTGGCAGGTCAGCCTGTGGCGCCCAACCTGGGTGGGGTCGTGACCCTAACTTTCACCAAGGCCACTGCAGAGAAGGGGAACTGCCCTACTGCCCAGGCTTTAGGGTGCAATAGGGCCTGCTGCCCAGTGGTTGAATTATGGGAGCCTCACTAGAACTGCCCTGGTTATGCCCCTAACTCCAGAAGAGGGCTCCCAGCTGAAGATCCTGATGGGGTTGAGGACCAGTCCCTTTGAGGGTCTGGGGTTAGCTTCCCCCCCGCCCCCCGGCCCAGGGTGACCAGATGTCCCGATTTTATAGGGACAGTCCCGATATTCAGGCTTTTTGTTATACAGGGTCCTATTACCCCCCACCCCCATCCTGATTTTTCACACTTGCTATTTGGTCATCCTACCCCCCCACCCCCAGTATTTCCTATTGGTTAGCAGCTCCACGCACTGGCCAGGGAGGCCCAGCGCAGGCCTGTGAATACAGGTATCTGAACGCCTTGCAGCGCTAAGTCCCCAAATTCCCCGGCCTGGGGATCCCTTTTGGGAGAGCCCCAGAGGGAAGCATTGGGGAGAGGCAAGCAGGGAGGCTGGGGATGGGGACTCCAGGGTCTCTCTCTTGCTGAGCAACCCAGTGAGCGAACAGCTCAGAGCCCAGTGCCTTGGGACAGCACTGCCCTGTCTGGCAGTATGGCCCCCCTCCCACAGGGCATGGCTCCGGTTAACCTGCTCGGAGGGGCACATGAGCAAGCATTTCCCAAAGGCAGGTGCTGCACAGCTGGGGAGGAAACGCTGGGGTCCAGATTCACAGAGGCTGTGACGTGCCAAACTCCCATGGAACTCACTGGAGAGGGATGAATCTGGCCCGTGCTCTGCACATCCAGCAGAGGGGGAACCTGGGTGAAAAGCCAGCTGAGCTGAGCTATGGAGCTGGGACCAGCCCCTCTGTTGGGGTCCCCCCTTATCCTGGGGAAGGGGCAGTGCTTCCCTCCAGCCCCATGCAATCCGCAGACCCACCATTAGCACCAGGCTCCTGCATGGGAACATTTTGCGATGAGCAGCAGAGGGCAGCTTGCGTCCAACCCTCCAGCCTGGGGACACCCTCGGCCGTGTGGCTGTGTCCAGCATGCCACATGGCAGCAACTTAGAGACCACCCCCAGACCTCTGCCACCCCCTACATCGCCCATCATACTCCCAAGCCCCTACCCCCCAGAAGAGCCTTAATTCTGCCCTCAGTCCTGGCCCTACCGCCCATACCCAAGCCACGCAGCCAGTCAGTGCCCCTATGCCAGCTCGCTCCCCTCAGCACCAGGTGACAGAGCCAGATGTCCTGCTGCTGCCAACTCTCAGGGCATCTCTGCCAGTCCTGTGTGGCAGGTGTTTGCAGGAGCTGATGACGCTGGTGAGATTCTTTGCCCACACTAGGAGTGGCCACGGCCATCTCCCAGTGGGAGCAAAGCTGCAGGCTGCCCTAAGTGAGGGGTCAGTGGCCGGGAGGCCAGTCCTAGCAGAGCACCACTGTCCACTAGTGGTTCTGGTTCCTTGCATTTACACAGGGGAAGGGGGTGCCAGCCCAAGTGGTGCCTCAACTGGGGAGGGCACAGAGATGGCAGAAAGTTCCTCCTGCGGGGCAACTCGGCCCTGCTGTTTAAGCTGGCCTGGGTATTTGAGGGGGTGGGGAAGAGGGGGATCTGAGACATGCATTTGGAGCAGACTGTAGAGGAGAAAAGGGAGCAAATGGAGTGAATGGGGTGATGAAGCTTTGAGGGATCTCTGCAGCGGGGCCCTAGCAATGGCCTGGGATGTCTGGGCCCTTGGGCCAGTGGCCCTCACAGCAGGTTGGGGCAGGGAGCTGCTGGCAGGCTGTAGGGTGTCCGTGCCTCCATGCAGGGCTCAGAGCCAGTTAAGTGGCTGAGCCGCCCTCTGACACTGTCCTGGCACCGGTGCCTCCACAGGACCAAACACGTTCGAGGACGCAGGCACCTACATCAAGGTCCAGTTCCTGGAGCTCAACATGCGCCGGGACGTAAAGGAGATCTACTCGCACCTGACCTGTGCCACTGACACTGAGAATGTCAAGTTCGTCTTCGACGCCGTCACCGACATCATCATCAAAGAGAACCTCAAGGACTGTGGCCTCTTCTGAGCCCCCAATGCCCCCCCCCCAATCACCAGCACGACACCCATGGCCACAGCCCCGCTGTCACCGGCCCCCGGTGCCACATCTGCACTTCCCAACATGTACCATGTCCACATCCCCCCCCCATACCACGGCTGTGGCAACCCATCACCCCCTTGGTATCACGGCCGCAGCTCCCCATCCAAATCCCCCCCCATTACCCCCTAGTACCACAGCTGCCGCTCCCCCCCTGTTCCACATCCCCTTTTATTAATAAAGAGATGTAGCCTCAGCCTCTGTTCGTTCCCCCGTGCTGAGGGTTCTGGATCCCTGGCATAGAACAAGCCAGTCTTGGGGCCTCTGCAGCCTCTCTGCTCAACAGAGAGCACAGGCCCTGTGAGCGCAGCTCCCCGGGGCTGGGGCGAAGCTCACAGCTGCTTTCCATGGGGCTTCCCTCTCTCAACAGGCCCCCAAACTCCCTTTTGCTGGGGACGGAGCAAATCAAAGCAGCACAAACAGGGGGGTTTCTTTCTACATTTTATTATTTCAAACCATGTGAACAATTTGGTAAAACATCCTGTGATAAAAGCTAGGCTGCGTCCATCGCTGGCTAAGGCCCTGAGCAGCTTGTCGGGGCCCGCTTACATACAGCAGTGTTTCCTCAACCAACGCTACAGTTAGAGCTAAGAAACTACATTTAAAACAGAGTTGACAGTAGAGCAACCTCATGAACAATCCCTGCCCACGGGGGCAGGGGAGGAGAAGGAATGGGAAAGAAGCGGATGTGATCACCACCGCTTAGTCCTTCGCTGGCGTCTTAGCCCTTAGAAACCTAGTTCTACCAATGGGAAAAGATGTGGCTCGAGGTTCTGGGCCATGTTCTCCCCACGCTGGGAACAAAGTCCGGCCTGGAGATCCGGAGGGGAGATTTTATTTGAACCCAATTCTAACACAACTCACGTTGGAGCAAACTACGGAACAGATGTAAATGTACTAACATCCCTCAAGGCACAATTTTTTTTTTTTTTTTTTTTTAAACTGTAGAAGATTTTGTGAGGACAGCTTGACCATTTAGTACTGGACTTTGTTAAATAGTTTTTAAAAAAGATCTCATTTAAAAAGCAATGTAAAATATGATTTTCTGTTTTGTTTTTAAAGGAATGTTGATTTTTTTTCTTGCTGGTCTGTGCAAATCACAAGAGTCTAAGGGACTCGCTGGAGCCCCTCCCAGTGAAAGAGCAATGGTTCAAATGTAAACATTTGGAAACTGATTTCTTAAGTGAGGACAGTCGGGAGCAATTCTAACCGGAGTTTAAAAAAAACAAAACAATTAAAAATGTGGGTTTTCCGCACCCCCAAAATAATCTTTTTTTGTTTTGTTTTGAAGCTGCTGCACTTTAGTTTAACCGGATGAAAATGTCCCAATCAGCATCCACTGATCTGTGTGACCTATAAGTCCTTGTGGGGTGGACAGGGGGGAGAAATACCAAGCAGGTTCTGATAGAAACACAGCCTGCAGCAGGTGGTTGGGGGACCCAGATGGGACCTGCCTTCATGTTATGATCATTAACCAAAGTCTTTTATTAGGAGGGAAAAAAAGAAAACAAAAACCCAAGAAGCAGAAGTTGTTAAATGGTGCAGTCCTTCCTTCGTCGGCGACAGCCTCTCCTCCGGTACATGCAGTTCAAGTAATCCTAGAAGAGAGATGCACCCAGGAGTTACGCTGGTGCGTGGCTGTGGCTGATCACCACGTTACTGGTGGGATTCTCCAGGCTTAACAGGAGGGTCTGGAGTATGGAGAGACCAGACTGAGGACAGACACATGCAAACTCGTGGGGGGCCAAATGCCGACTGGCCCATGGGCAGCACTTCAGCCCCGCTGCAGCCCCCAATGGGACTGTGGGGGAGAGGCAGAGAGATGAGGAAGGGGAGACACAAGGCAGTTCCTTTGGTGCCCATTTAATGCTATGCCCCCGGGGGAGTCATCAGCCATGGGGATCGAATTAGTGACCTCTGGATCTGAACACCCGCAGCTCTGGCAGCCAAGGCTGCAGCAGGCTCAGCAACGTGTGTGTGTGGCCCCATTGCCACAGGAGGCGCAGGGCCCGGGTTCCACCTGCCTGCCAGGACCATCAGGAATGGCAGCACGTAGGGTGACTGGCTCACAGTGCCCTGGACATGCCTTCAAAACACAGCCTCTGGGGGAGCACCCTCCCCCCGGGGGGAACCGGCATCGCCGGGCTGAGGGCAGTGGGACTGTGAGTACGGAGTAGAGGCACCGGCTACCAGATCCAGGACACAGCTTCCAAGTCGCTGCTGGAGTCCCTCCCCCAGGGGCTACAGGTGAATCCCAGGCTCCCCAGAGCCCACGGCCGCTCTGGCTCAGCCCGTTTGCAGGGAGATGGGCAGCTAAGCAGCGTCCCCTGGCACAGCTGGCTTTGTAAAGCCACACTGAGTGTGAGCCACCCTGGGAAAGGGAGCTGGCTGGATCCCGGCTGGAGCCGCCCTTCCCATGGCGTCTCAGACTGGTTAGAGAACACGAGCACCGCTGGGCCCTGTGCCTGGCCTCAGGCACATCAGTAACACTGGACATGGGTGCTGCAAGGGTAAGAGCCCCCTCGCCCCCACTGGCCTCTCCAGGGAGGGCCCAATGCCTGGGCCTGCTGCAACCTGTACCACCTAGAGCCAGTCCTCTGCTCCCCCAACCCACGCGCCCCGCCCCCAGGCTCCCCACCACAGAGCAGCAGGGCAACTGGAGGTGATGGCTGGGGGCCAGGTGCGGGGTGGCTTGGATTTCACAATGACTGGGCTCCAATCTGCCACATATGGGACAGGATCACTATGCAAAGTATAGAGGCTGCATTCTCCATCCCCCCAGTGCCTGCAGGCCCCGACCCATGGGCCTCCTGGCCCCCATTCTGCTCCCCACAAGCCTGCGGGCCCCTCAGCCCCCTCTTCATGGGCCTGCGGCTCCCTTCCCCCAGCAGCAGCCCACAGAGCGAGGTTCTGGGAAACGTTGCCCTGACCTATACTTTGCCTGCCTTGTACATTACTGAAAGGCGCCCCCATGGGCTGATCCCCATGCAGTGTGGCTGCCCCGCACCACAGCTCAGTAGGGCTGCTTGAGAAGGAGGAAGGGCCCCATTTGCTCATGCACCCAGGGCTGACGGGGACGTGGAGACAGAAGGAGCCTGGCTGCACAGCCAGCCCCAGAGCTCTCCAGCCTGGCCTCCTCCAGCCCGGGCATCAGTGCCTCTTCCACAGGCTGTCCCTGGGAACCAGCCTTTCCCCCCGATCCCCCAGGGCCTCTATGGTGGAGCCCTTGCTGGACACTGGGGCCTCCCTGGCCAGCCTCACCTTCCCTCATTCCACAGCAGGTGCCGATCCGCCGTTAGAAGAGCCCGCAGTCCTTCAGGTTGTTTTTGATGATGACGTCGGTGACAGCATCAAAGACGAACTGCACGTTCTTGGTGTCGGTGGCGCAGGTGAAATGTGTGTAGATCTCCTTGGTGTCCTTCCGCTTGTTCAGGTCCTCAAACTTGCTCTGGATGTAGCCAGCCGCCTCGTCATACTTATTGGCCCCTGAAGAGGAGGAGGAGGAGGAGATGAGCCACCTGTATACAGGGCACAATGCTAAGAGGAGCCCCCATGAGCGCTGATCCTGGGTTGGTCTCTTACCCTGGCAGTGCCTCGGTTGCCCCAGGCAGAAAGTGAGATCCTGACCTGGTATCCGAGCTGGGTGCGTGCCACAGGCACAGTCACACTTTAAACCATAGGGATGTTTGCAAGCAGCCTACAGAGGGTTAATGAACAACAGACACTTTAATAAATGGCTATTTGATTGCTAGAGAGTGCATAGGTTGCTTATAACCATGGCTTATAGCCATCCAACACATGTCCCAGTCTTTATTCACTACCCCTTCCTCACCGGCCCTTTCTAGAAAGCATGACCCCAAAAATTAAGCCTCGTCCATGCGTCTCTCCTGGCCAGTGTAAATGTGGAGCTTCTCAGCCATACAGGTGCCCCAGCCTTGGTTGAATCCTGTTACTCTCAGCTTCAGGGAGATCTTGAGGCAATGAGTTCCACAGGTTAAATATACACGAGGTGAAAGTACCCTCAGCAGTATTCAGTGTGTTGCCTTTCAATGTCCCCAACTGTCCCCATGAGCAGAACCATCCATGCGTTTCTGCACCTTGTCAGTCATGTCCCCCCTTACTCATCTCTGACCTCATCTCTCCACACCTCCTTGCTGTCCCTTTGTCTGCTGTGCACCATGGTAGAAATGGGGTGAAGAGAGCTGGGCCTGGGGTACCAGGAATACTTCCTCCATTAGTCTGTTTAAGAGGCATCTCACACTACGTTGTATTTATCTCCCAACCTGTGCAGAAGAGTTGTGCTATTATCCCCAGTGTACAGATGGGCAAACTGAGATACAGATGGGGGATGAGGGAATTGAACCAGAGTCCCCCATTCGTGCTGAGTCCCAGGTTCGTGCCCTAACCATTGGCCCAGTCTCACATAGTCTCTGACTTGGTTAAAATGACCCCAATTTAAGCAGTTCTGTTGACTGCAGTTGTACCCTGGCCTGGGCACAAAGGAGCCTGGAACAACCCACGAGAATGGCTCCAAGTCACCGAGAACCCAGCCACACATCCGAGCAGTTTGAGCGATTCCTCTCACATGGGTCCCCCTGTGGCCAGCAGCGCTGGGTGCACCCACAAGTGTTGTTGAGCTCTGCCCAGCCTGCAGCCCTTGCTACTTTACAGCAAGGGCTATGTAGTTTCATTTCCAGGCTGAGAGGCAGCTCAGTGCTCCCATGCCGGGGCTGCAGATGTGTCAGTGGAGCAACAGACAAGGTGGGTGAGAATCTCTTTTACTGGCCCAACCTCTGTTGGTGGAAGAGCCCTGCTTTCGAGCCCCAAAGCCAGAGCTGAACCCTGAGGGGCTGAGGTCACGGCCCAAGCTGGTGTGCTGCTTGCCCAAATGCCCCCTCACCCTGAGACTAATGCCCATGCAGGCCAATCCACGCAGAGAGCCCAGCTCCAGATTCACCCCTTGGGATGGCTCCTGATCTCCCCGAGCTGCATAGGCAGGGGAGGGGACAGGCAGTGGGTTTTAGGGCCAGCCGGCAGGGCGGGTTATCACTCTGTAAAAAGCGATGACAGAGGGGTACCACGTAAAGCCCAAAGCGTGCAATGCTCACTGGAGCAGCCCTGCCCCGTTAGCCCCGCCCTCTGGCATCTCTGGTAAGCAGATGCTGCCCAGACATTGGGGCGGTGCCCTCCTTGCAGGGGGAAATAGGGAGCAGGAGGATTGGAAAGACAGTTGTGCCTCTCACAATAACGTGCCCACAACATGGCACCTGCATCCAAGATTCAGCTCCCAGCACGCACAGCTGGGGACAGGGGTGTTCCCTCTGCCCCTAAGATCCTCCGTCCATACACCACACGTTGCTTGGGGGTTTCCCCCATTCAGACCCCGCCTCTTGGAAGGGGCTCATTAACAGAAGGGCTCCCTCCACTCCTGCGTTAATACCAGCCACACTGAGGGGAGGGGGACGCCCCAGAGAACGTTCCCAGTCGGGCTCTATGCAGTGTTAGTGCCCCAGTGCGACACCTGGCCCCGGACGCTGGCTAGTGGCTGGCGAAGTTCAGAGCCAGGCCACAAGTCCCACGCAAAGGAGACTGGCTTCCACTGGCTCCAAAAGCCACCCAGTCACTAGGGGATTTGAATGCAACTGAACCAATCACACCTGTTCTGGATCAAGACTAGTCCGGGGCATGGAGGGTGTCACGGAGTCCCCGGGCAATGCTCTGGAACTGCTCCCCACAAAGCCAGTCAGGACTTTGGGGAGCCTCCTCTCCCTTGGAGCAGACTTGTTCAGGGCAAGCAGCTCACACGTCTTCACCTCCTGGGTCTCTCCTTGGAGCATCCACCCAAGCGGGGTCTGGGAAGCCACAGGTTCTGCACCCCCCACTTTGCCAGTCAGACGTGACTCTCATAGCAGCAAAACAGTAGGTAGTATTCGATGACAGGAAACAGAGTCTAAAACAGAAGCTTGTAGATAACAAGCGAACCA
>NC_133784.1:19721718-19810201 GCF_003597395.2 Chelonoidis abingdonii
TTCCTCTGTAGCAATCACACACCCTTATCCCACCACCAAGATACTTAAGAACTGCCTAGGGGACACTGAGGCACCAACACAGTATTCAGAGCAAACATTAGGAACAGTCCCAGTTCGTCACAGAGGGGGCTCCAGTAATTGGTGATCTGAGGAGACTCAGCCATAGCACCACTGAGTCTCGTTTCTCACCCCACATGCTGCCACAGTTGCTTACAACACAGCTTTAACTACCAGCATCCAGTGAGCAGCTCCCTCTGCTGGAGGAGGCAGATTTCCCACACATGGGACAGAGCGAGTCAGCCCTTCATTCTGGTTGGGCCACAGCCCCAGCACCACCAGCTCTCACGAGGAGTTCTGCCATTGTACGAGATTGCAGCTTCCTTAAAAATAGGTGTCTTGCCCTCCCAGCTGCAGAGAAAAGCTTCACAAGAGTGACTCGAATGAGCCTGACGCTCAGACATCAGAATCAAAGAAACAGAACTTAACAGCTGTTGGGTTTTAGATGCTCAGGAGTTTTAAGCCCCACTCGTGATTTCTGCGGGTCAGACCCGATGTTTGAATCTTTGGGTCGGTGATGCTGTGCCCCAGGATCTCGCTCCACAACAATGCAGCGAGTGCCGTGGGTGAGGGAACGTGGAGAAGGACAGCATCTGACATGGAGAACCTTCCCCACCCACCCTGGAGGACTGACTGGGTCTGTTGAGCCACCTGTAGAACTGGGTACGAGGGAAGCACCTGTTTGTCATGCGCATTTGGATGGGCCCCTTTGCACCAGGGCTCCAAGTTGGATGCATTTCAGCGCGGATGGCCACCCATTTACAAGTGACAAACCCATGTGATCAGCTCCACCTAGAACACGCTGGCTAGGATACACACACTGCGACACGTACACCCCACAGGGCCGAGCGTGTTACTGGGCCCTCTGCCTAACCTCCAGAGGATGGCACCTGGTACAGAACCACCTGGGGACTCAGCCATTTAGCTCAAGCTGTAGCAGCTCCTGCTCTTAGCTCTGATAGTGCCCAGTTCTATCCCTGGTGTGTAGGCCAAGATTGTGGCTGATTGACAAACCTTTGGACACGCCCAAATTCTCTTCTGGGACTCTCCAGTGATATGGGATAAGGGATCCTGGCAGCCCACAATAACAGTGCATGGAAGCGCTGCATGGAGACAATGTGTGGGCTGCTGCCCTCGGGGAAAGTATTATCCATGTCTATGGCTGGAGAATCAGAGCAATGTTGGGCTGCAAGGGCCCTAGAGAGGCCATCAACTCCAGCCCCCTGTGCTGAGCCAGGACCAAGTCACCCTAAACCAGCCCTGACAGGGGTTTGTGCAACCCAGTCTTACAAGCCCCCAATGACGGGGATCCCATAGCTACCTTTGGAGGCCTATTCCAGGGCTTTACTCCCCTGAGAGTTAGAAAGTGTTTGCTAACACCTAACCTCCATCTCCCTTGCTGGCGATTACTTCCATTGCTACCTGTCCTCCCTTCAGTGGAGGTGGAGAACAATTGATTCCCATCCTCTTTAAAACAGCCCTTCACAGATCCGAGGCTGTCACCCCAAAGCACCCTATCAAGCCAGCCTAGCCCGCTGCCAGGAGATGTTGCCATTCCATTCGGACTGGGTCCTTACACCACCCACAGCACTGTAAACAGACTGAAGAGGGAGAGAGACGGAGCAGCATGGCTTGAAAGATGACTGCTTGTGCCTGACCACTGATGACGCCAGCTGGCCCTGGCCCGGGTGATGCCATGGTACAGCCTGCCGAATGCGCCCTACTTTGAGAATCCCTGCCCAGCCTGCACTCCCTGATTCCTCAGGGCACTCACAAGTAGCAGACTGAGGTGGCAGCTTAGATTGGTGGCCAATTGGGGGAAATGCCCAGTATTGGCTAAGGACTGGCAGGCCAGGTGCACGGCTGGGCAATAAGACCAGAGCGTGCTACCCCCAGCATGGCACAGTGGTGCAATCGGCCCGCCCATGGCGCTTGTTTGTAATAGGGGCACTGGCTGCGTCGGCTCTTCTATATTCCCCAGAAGCCCCATCGAGGTAACCTGCAACCTGAAAGACTGGACTAACTCCCATAACTGGACTAACTCCCACATCCGGTCACTTTTTGCGGAGCTGGCAGAGCTGCGTCAGAGCACAAATGACTGGAAAACTGGCCGTTCCAAAGTTACTTGGGCTGGGACTGAACAGCTGTGCTGCAAAAGGGACAGTAACATGCACATGGTGTTAAAAATCCAACATATTTTCCCCTCGATCACATGATTTCCCTTCCCCCATGTACCCATTTTTCAGAAAGCCCCAGAGCTTGACGTTTACGGCTGTTATCCTTCGGAATGTCACTTCTCTGTCAGACTGATGCACTGCTTGGCTGTTCCAAGTGGGATAGAGTACCAGGCCCTGTGCCCTGATTGTTCACACAGCATCACTTGAGAGAAGTAGGTTCCCCAGGCCCCAGTTTGTTACTGTAGGGTTGCTATAGCCCAGCAGGCTGCTTCAACCCTGGCTGCAGGGCACGTCCACACTGGCTTGCTATGGCAGGACTGCTGCTGGGTTTGAGAGGAGCTGCATGGCCGTGGTTTGTTATGGTGGCGTGGGGCACAGGAAGGGGTTCTTGTAGGGTTGCCAGGGACAGCTTCAGTTAGTTTGGGTTTTTTTCAAGAAAAGGCCAGTGGAATTTTAGGCCCGCCCAGCTCACAAGCGGAGAGAGGGAAGGCTGGGCCAGAGCTTAGAGCACCAGCCTAGAACAGAGAGACCTGGTTCAATCCCCTCCTCTCCCACAGACTCAGGGTGCGACCTTGATCCTGCCACTCACCACACAGGCCCTTGCCTGTACAACGGGGTGACAGCCCTGCCCTGCCACCTGGGGCATGTGAGGATCACAGTGAAGACGGTGAGGTGCCCAGATACTACAGACAGGTAAGTGCCTACAGAAAAGTCAACACTGTGAAAAAAGATGAGTTCTTAACTTGAGTTAGGTCATTCAGGTCAGGGTCCATCTGCAGTGGAGAGAGTGCCTCTGATCCCTGGGAGACAGACTCACACTAACCGGGCATGAGCCTGTCTCCCCCGTCTGGGAGGTGCACTCACAGCTTTAGTGTAGACAGACCCCTAGGACAGGCAGACAGCATCCCTTCAAGGTCAAAGATGCTTACCCCCCCCTAGGCCTGGGCACCTGGCAGTTGGGGTGGAGACCCAGACAGCCCCATACGGAGCCTGAACACTGCGTTCGGCCCACAGCCAGAGCAGCTGCAAAGGCTGGAACTGGCCAGTCACAGGTATTTCACCCCCTAACCCAGAAGGAAGCAGATTTGTCCACCGGTTCCCTTCTGTATAGAGGGCAGTCACAATGCACACAGCTGCCAGTAACCCCAGGAGAGAGCAGCTCAGCCGCCATGCCAACGTGCTGCTGCCCTATACAGACTCTCCCCTGCTGGAGACTCCACTGAGCCCAGCACGGGAGCCTCACTAGAAGGAGCCAGACACAAGCTTACTGGTCTAGTAGCTTATCAGCAGGGACTGAGCAAGTCTGTAGCTCGCTGTTTCCTGTCCTCCTGACCTAGCGTGCCTCTGGCACTTCCTCTGTAAAGAACAAGCGTCATGGGGAGACTCTCTCAGGTTTTCAGTTGCACAGTGAGGGCCCGATGATTTGCCACTGCTGCCAGGAGGTTCTGATAAAGCAACACAGACTAAATGGAGCCTGCATGCTGCTGTGGTCACCTTCTCTTCCCTGCCTCTCTGGGGCCCTGGCTGCGCTGGAATCAAACCCCGTTTCACGGGATTGCAGGGATTAGTGACCAGGGAGAACAGGAGTACTTGTGGTACCTTAGAGACTAATAAATTTATCTGAGCATAAGCTTTCGTGGGTTACAGCCCACTTCATCGGATGCATAGACTGGATGAAGTGGGCTGTAGCCCACGAAAGCTTATGCTCAAATAAACGTGTTAGTCTCTGAGGTGCCACAAGCACTCCTCGTTCCTTTTGCAGATACAGGCTAACACGGTTGCTACTCTGAAACCTGACCAGGGAGAGTTAACTGGTTTCTCAATGACAGTCTGTGTTTGTACCGTGCCTGGCATAGCATGGTCCTGTCTGGCACAGAGGTCCCAGGTGCTACCAGCTGGCCCTGCTGCCCTCCAATAGACAGAATGAGATGTGCTCCCAGACCTAAACCCAACATGGGGCTGTAGAGCTGAAAGCGACTCGCCTGTAGCTGGAGAGGTTGAGGCCACTCAAGGGGGATCCCAAGTGCTATGCTGCTACGCCAGGGATTGAACCAGAAGCAGGAGCTGCTATAACTTGAGCTAAAGAGTCAGGCTCTGTAGCTGTGGCTGGAACAGACTCACCCTCTATGGGCTGGGCAGAGCAAACGGGACGTGGCCAGCGGGTTGTACTCTGAGCTCACAGGGGCCCTAGAGGACAGCACAGTGACCCGTTGGGCCCAGGTTTGCTACAATTTACATGGATTTCCAAACCCGCCCCTCCCCCGTCATGGACTGGAGTGGTTACACGATAGGCAGGCACCCCAGTTTGACACGGCAGAGTCACTATGCAGAAGAGGGTAGCTGGTCTTCACCTTGGGAGCCCCAGCTCCCCCCCAGGGCTGGGAGAGAGCAGCTCCCACTGGAAGCCGGGACTCCAAGGTGCAAGTAAGGGACTGGCTCTGTGCATCAAACGCTGGGGCTCAAACAACTCCTCTACTGTTTGAAGTCATTGAGGCCAGCGTTCAATTAGCACGACCACCTCGAATAGGTTGGGTCTCAATGAACCCAGACAGGACATCTCCTAGAGTAACTCTGGCAGGCCTGGCTTGGCCTGCATGCTCCCAGCCTGACGGCACAGAACAGGGCAGCTCCAGCATCCCCTCTGACAACGGGGTTTGCCTTGAAGTTTGCAGTGGCTTCACCCTGCCCCTGAACCGAATCCTCCCTGAGCCACTGGTGTCATGATTGCCTGGGCTGTGATGCAGGAGGAGCTGTGCTAACAGCTGGCCTGGCAGGAAGCAGCTCACCGGGCCATTCCAGGGTACCTGGAGGAAGCAAGAGCTGAGCGGAGATCTCCCCAGCACCTCAGGCCTGCTCTAGCACACAGCTCCATGATCAGATAAGCCTTCAGCATCTTGTGCATGGAACCTGCATCGCTCCTGCTGGTGCTAAGCTCTCAGATGGCAGCAGCCAACTCCAGAGTCTGACTCAACTCAGCTGTGTCAAGGAGATGCTACTTCCTGCCATGTACAACCACAGGGTCTGGATGGGCTTTATACCCCACAGCTAAACACAGCAGACAGTCACCCTAACTCAGGTAAGTCCCCAGCTCCAGTCAACATCTCAACAGAGCTGCCCTCTCTTACATCAGCAGAGATCGGGGCAGCAGAAGCTGTGACAGAGCTGGATTTTCCCCACTGTCTGTCCCGTTCACAGGGACCTGCCTCCCAGAGGCAGCCCCACCATCAGTCACAGGCCTTTCCTGGTCTAACTGCGGCTGCAGAGACCTTTGGGTTCAGTTCCTCTGGCACTGCCAGGAGCCTCTCAGCTCTTCAGATCCTTGTGTATCTTGCATGAGACCTACTGCATCTGATCTGTTAGCTGAGCCTTTATACCACGCTCATCTCTGTACCGCCCGCATGCTCATTTCACGCATTCCTAAACCGATACCATGTGAGGTCTGCAGTGGCACCCAATCACTCCTGATGACACAGGACCTCTCATTTGTAGTCACCTCCTCCCAGCCACAACCTGTACTAACAGGCAGGGATGTCAGTGCAACAGGCCTAGTAAGAGCTGTGTATAAACAAGATAGTCCAACCCTTGGCGTTTTCATTTCTACCTCCTGCCCATGGCCTGCAAGTGCAGCCTAAAATACCAGGGTGTGGCCAACAATCTTGAAATGCAGAAGGTCTGGGATGGAAATTCTAGGAGCTACAAGTCTGTCCTCCACCCAGAGCAGGTGCAGAGCAACAGACCACATCCCGGAGCCATGCCGAAGTGGCTGATTTGCTGCCCGCTGGGAGTCAGGATAGGTTTCACCCTGGCGAGAAGCAGCACGTTACCTGTGTACTCAGGGAAGCAGATGGTCAGGGGGCTGTGTATGATCTTCTCCTCAAAGAGGTCCTTCTTATTCAGGAAGAGGATGATGGACGTGTCTGTGAACCACTTGTTGTTACAGATGCTGTCAAACAGCTTCATGCTCTCGTGCATCCGGTTCTGGCAAGACAACCAACCATAGGCACTCAGTGAGCTAGACGGGACCCGGACAGAGCAAGAACTGGGTTAGGAGCCAGGGAAATGGCAGGGGGAAGGGTTTCCTAATGGTTAGGACATGAGACTGGAATTCAAAAGACCCAGGTTCAGTTCCCTTGTCCCCCAAAACTCCCTGTGTGACTTTGTGCAAGTCACTTTGATCCAGATCCTCAGAGATGTTTAGGGGTCTCACTGCCACTGGAATCAAATTCCTTAATGCCATAGCTAAGTTCAGTTGAAATCAATGGAAGTTTGATGCCTAAATATCTTTGAATATTGGGCCTCAGTTTCCCATTTGTACAATGGGATAAAACCACTCCCTGCTCATGGGTGAGTGATTGGGCCATACAAGGACATCAGACAGACTAGCATGAGTTGGGGAAGATCTCAGGATCCAGCACAGCCAGAACCTCTGCCTTTTACACAGAGGAGATCACAGGATTTTGGGGCACTGTGTTTCAACTCTAGAGAAGTTTAGGCACCAACAGCCTCATGCATTTCCGCTGTGTCCTGGATGAAACTGACTCCAACCATTCCCACTGGAGTCTAGCTAGACCGGAGTACTCATGTCTCCTATGTTTAGGGACCTAGGCATCCAGGTTAACTCAGTTCTAAGAGAATTCTGAGAAGCTTTAAACGTTTTTAAGCCATAAATCTTATTGCAGAGCAGTTTTTAGAGTAGAACGCATGTGGGGATGGTAACGGTCAGCTGGAATTCCTAGAAGCCACATGAAAGCATCAGAGGGCTAGTTTATGATATGTGCACACAGGTTTAATCATCAACATCATGTGGAGCCACAGAAAGAAAGGAATGAGATAAGCGTGCTAGGGCATTGGAACGAAAAGGGAGGACAGTTTGGCTTTAGGCTATTGTCATATCCCAGCCTGGCACAGCAACACTGCACTGCTGGTGTCAAAATGCCAACCTTACAGAGCACTAAGATGACACCCTTCCCAAAACGCCAGCCTTGTCCCTGTGAAGTACCGGAATTTGGGGAAAGAGAGATGATGTTAGCCAAGTTACGCTCAACATGCTCACAGGACCCATGAGCTGCCCAATGCATCACTGTGATCACTAAAGAGCTTGTGGAATTGCAGAATAAACCATGGCTAGAAGGCAGAATTGTTTAGCAGTGAGTAATAAGCCACTGGAGCAGTTTACCAGGGGCCATGGTGGATTCTCCATCTCTGGAATTTGTCAGTCAAAACTGGCTCCTCTTGGGATTGTTTGGGGGCAGGTCTTTGGCCTGATTATCCAGCTCAGACTAGACGTACCCAATCGTTCCTTCTGGTTTTGGCAGGATCATGTGGCTGGGAGGCAAACCCACAGCTTTCTACTGTCCCAGACGAGGGCTAATAAGTCTGCTGAGATGCCCAGTTCCTGCATCCATCTAACCTACAGACACCCCTCATTTCTGTCCCCTGCATTAGAGAGCTGGTGCAATGGTGGCCAGTAAGGGTGGGGGCAGGTGGGGAGAGGATGCCAGAGAGGGACAGAAGGCACCTGGCAGGAGGAAGGAGATTAGAGTGCTGGGGAGAGGGAAGCAGGGGTGCGGGGGAAAGGCCTGGAGCCTCCTGCAGCAAACTCCCTCCCTGGTGAACATGCACAGATCCGGGGGATTGAGCTGGAGACATTCAGCCCATGGTCCCTCATGCTCATGCATTTCAGACTAGCTCCGAGCAACGCAGGGCCAGATTAGCCCCTCTCCCATCCTTACCATCTCCTCATCTTCAGCCAGAACCAGGTCATAGGCGCTGAGAGCCACGCAGAAGATAATGGCCGTCACACCCTCAAAGCAATGGATCCACTTCTTCCTCTCAGACCTCTGGCCGCCCACGTCAAACATCCTGCAAGCAAACAGCCAGCGTCACGGCAGCAGGGGAGCTCCCATGCTGCCCCTACTGCTAAGCCTCAGCCTGACCAATGACCCCCCAGTCCAGAGAGTGATAGCCGGCTACGGCTGAGACTGGAAGCCACTCAGCCCTGCTACTGACTGGCTGGGACACCCTGGCAGGTCTTGTCACCTCCACGGGCCTCAGTTTCCCCAGCTGTAAGACCAACCTCCCAGCGCTGGGAGGCTCAGTTAGTTAATTAGGCCCAGATTTTCAAAGGATGCTCAGCAGCTGTGATAAATGAAGGGGGACAGCTCCCTTTTATGGACACCCAGCGAGCCAGTTAGTTATAAAATCCCTCTTGGTAGCTGTTCTCTACTTACTTTACCTGTAAAGGGTTAAAGTCTGACTGCATGCATAGGTAAAAGGACGTGAGAGCACACCTGGCCAGAAGAGCCAATGGGAAGGCGAGAACTTTTAAAAATTGAAACAAGACTTTCCTTTTGTCTGTCTGTGATTGTTCTTCCAGAAAGGGGGGACAGAGCAGCAATGCTGTAAGAAGTTTAAGCCAGGTATCAAATCATACCTAGAAACTACTCATTTGAAACCCCAGATATGTAAGTAGATCAGGAAAAGGCTAGGAAGACGCAGTTAGGTTTATTTCTTTATGGCTTGTAGATTCCTCTGTGCTAACCCCAAGTGCTTTTGTTTTGTTTGTAACCTTTAAGCTGGACCTCAAGGAAGTTATTTTGATGCTTAATTATTACAAGTGGTTCTTTTTAAAATCTAACAATAGTCTAAGTTTTTAGATGTATTTTCTGTCTTTTGCTTTTAATATAATTTACCTTTTTTAAGAACAAGACTGGATTTTTGTGTCCTAAGAGGTTTGTGCACATTGTTTAATTAGCTGGTAGCAACAGCTGATTTTCTTTGTTTTATTTCTCAGCTCTTCCCCGGAGGAGGGGTGAAGGGGCTTGAGGGTACCTCACAGGGAGGAATTCCCAAGTGCGCCTTCCTGAGTTCTCAAAGGCTTTTTTTTTTGCACTTGGGTGGTGGCATCATCTACCCATCCAAGGTCAGAGAAAACTGTAACCTTGGGAGTTTAATACCAGCATGGAGTGGCCAGTATTAATTTTTAGACTCCTTGCAGGCCCCCACCTTCTGCACTCAAAGTGCCAGAGTGGAGAATCAGCCTTAACAGCAGATAAACATCTCTGAGGACCTGAGCCTAGGAGTCTGCAGGCTGCCTGGGGATGCTCAGGAGGACACAGTAAATATTTCTTGTTGAGAATCATTTGCTCATGTTACTTAGAAACCCCTTTGCCATCTCCGAAGGATTAAGTGGTGCTGGCACCAGCGCAGATTAGCAGCTGCTGTTCTCTCGGCCAGGCCAATGTGCTGCTCCCTCTGCTAACTCAGCAAACTCCTGCCTCGTCTCCCAGGCCCAGCAGCAAGTCGGACATGAGAATTTTAGCTGCATTTGGACCCTTACCACACTACAATGTCTAACCAAGTCTGTAGCCAGCTGGAGACCTGAATGGCTCTAAAGTTGGGGTTTGAGTCTTGTGCCCTCCCAGAATTCCCCCACAAAGGACAGACAAGTTCTCCCACAACTGACTGGGGGAAAATCCCAGAGCATCTCAGCAGGGTCGGTGCAACCATTTAGGCGGACTAGGCGGTTGCCTAGGGGGCCAAGATTTGGGGGCGCCAAAAAGCAGCACCCCCAAATTTTTTTTTAAGTGGTTGAGCGGCCTGCTGCTGCTGGGATGGAGAGGGAGTCTAAGCTGACGGCGGCAGTGGCACCGGGCAGCCCAGGGTGTCCCCTGGGTCAGTGCCCCACCACGGCAGCCGGCAGTCCAGGGGAACCCCTGGGCTGCCGGCTGCTGCCTGCTGCGGCAGTGCACTGACCCAGGGGTTCCCCTGGGTAACAGAGGCCTCGAAACAATGACTTAAACTCAGTGGGGAGGAGATGTAGATTGACCAGATCTCATGAATGAGCTATTTAAATGCAGGCCGGATACTCCTTGCACTTAATCCAGTGTAAATGAGGATCCGCTCCATTGAGACTGGTGCATTTACACCAGAGTGAACAACTTCTGCTTAGATAGTAAGCTCTTTAGGGCAGGGACTGTCTCTTATTATGTATGTGTGCACAGCACCTAAGCATGATGGGTCACTGATCTCAGTTGGGGCCTCTAATGATGACATATTTGGGAAGTGCTATTAAATCTTGTGCTTTGGGGTTTAAGCCAGTCTCTAACTATGAGGCACCAGGATGAGACTGAGGGGGGCGGGGAACTGCTGCAGGGCTGGGGGGGAGCAAGGTGGAAGTTTCACCTAGGGCGTGAAACTTCCTTGCACCGGCCCTGCATCTCAGCACAAAGAATCATGGGATGTGCCCTCAGCACACATGGGTGAGTGCAGAGACAGTGCGGATGCTAACATGGATAGGGCTCTGCAGTGGGGATGCTCACACTCGGGCTAGGCTAACTTGGGTGCTCACACCCAGGTGCCAATCACCCAGGCTGGCTGTGTGGTGCAGACACAGGATTCTAACACTGGATAGTTAACGTGGGGATAAAAATGTACCTCCACTAGGGGAAAAAAGTGTGTTCTTAACACAAGTTAGTAAGCTTGTTAACATCCCAGTGAAGACAAGTTAGCAGGTCTACTTAGCTAAATCCTAGGCTGCTCCAGTCTTTATCTCGACATGCTAATTCATGTGAAAATGACCTTGCCGTCACTGTAGCTCTACCTCATGTCAGCTAACCTGAGTTAAGAACAAACCCTTTTTTCCTTGGAGAAGACAAGGCCTCACAGACAAGCCATCTAAACAGCCTCCTCCCTTCCTGGGAAGTGTAAATTTCCCTTTTCCCTTCCAGCATCCATGCCTCTTGGGAGGTATTACTGCAGCTTGCAGGCAAGCGGGGAATGAGCTGTGGCAAGCAAGGATGGATCTCTAGGAAGATGCTGTTGACAAGCACTGGGAAGCAGAGGCTGAGGCCTCAGTAGCCTTGCACACATTCAGACAGCTATCCTAGCAATGCAAAGGAAATGCATGGCTCAGGAGCGAATTACACTGGTCACATGTAGTGCTGCTGAGCTAAATAGGATAAGAATGCTGTGTTACAGCACAACGTGCAAGGACCGATGGTGTTAGCACCTTCCTGGTTTAGAGTGAGTGCTCTGAACATTAACTTGCCAGGCATACGCAGAGGCACCGCTTCCCCTGGGTGTCAGTGGAGACTGGGCAGGAGATTAGGAGCTGGGAGCTCTGGAGTTTTATTCCTGGCTCTGCTGCTGAGATGCTAGGTGGCACTGGGGTAGTCACCTCAGCTTTTTGTGCCTCGGTTTCCCCATGTGTGAAATGTGGATGATCAGACTCACTCACATGACTAGGGTGTGGGATGACTTCCCTAGTTAAGGTGCAGAAAGCATTAAGACTGCCAAGCGTTGCATGTTGTCAGATAACAACAGTACTGCTTCCTGTGCATGCAGCAGGCACCTGCTCACATTACATTCAGGAACTCTGGGGATGTTAGGCCTGGACGACACACCGAGTAACTAATGGCGTTATCTGAAATCAAATCAGTTTCAGTTTGTAATGGGCTCAGGCTGTGTCTACACTTAAATTGCAAGCTGAAGCACTTCCAGTAGCTACTCACTGCAGTGACATGAGGGCCTCTACCACCACTGGAATTAACCACTTCCCTAAGAGGCCACGGCTAGGGAGATGGACGAATTCTTCCTAGTGCTATTACACCGAGGGGTAGGTCAGCTTAACTACATCTCGCAGGAGAGTGGATTTTTCCCATCCCTGAACAACGTGTAGACCTGACCTTAAACTTAACCAATTTAAGAGAGCGTCCACACTACAGGGGCTGCACAGATTTTGCTAAACCAGTGCACAGGCTGTGTGTAGAAAAGGATTAAATCATGCCACATTGGGATTAGATCAGTGCCCTGGATTCAGCTGCACTGGTCCGAGCCCCTAATGGACACAGATCAGTTTGGTTATAACAGTGCATCTTTCGGAGACATATCAGTCATGCATCTACTTGCTCTCTAGTCACCTGCTGAGCCTCCTCAAAACAGAAAACAGACTAGAGAAAACCTGTATTTCTGAGGTAGGAAACAAGCAAAAACACTTATTAAAAACCCTTTCAGCCCTTTTTCATACGTCATTAACGCACACTCTGTGACGAAGTTGGGGATCTTTGTAGTCTTTTACATGCATAGTGTATGTGCTCCTCAGTTTCCCTGTGTGCTGCATGTTTAACAAGGTGGTGGGAGAGAGTTTGTTGCTGCAGAGAACCACGTGATGTCACCTAGCAGACAGGACCCCCAGACAATGGCCTGAAGAGGGAGAACCCTAACAACTGATGACCTGGTGACTAAGGACCCACCCCAGCTTGGCAGTCAGCTGGTTCTGGCCAGTGAGAGGACAAAGGGCTGAGGAGAGAGGACCCTAGTGACCTGACCAACCAGTTCCAGCCAGAGGGGAACAAAGGCTGGAAGACAGGAGGCCCAGTGACCTGTTTACCTGGGACAGAAGACAAAGGATAGGGGAGGAGCTGTTGGGCTGGATGCCCAGCTGGAAAGCTCAGGGTCTCTGGACAAGGGGGAGAGAGAGCAAGCAGAGCCCACCTGGATGCAGAGGAGACTTAGGATGTACTGTGCTGAGGGAGGCCAGGCCTGAGGGCCCTGAGAGTTTCCTATGCGGTGTTCAGACACTCAGTAAATCCTCCTGTTTTATTCTGGCTGAGAGTCACTCCGATCTAGAGAACAGGGTTGCATTATTCCCTCTGCGAGTGGAGGCCATGGGGGTCCAGAGCGACTGGACTCCCAGAGAGGGCCTACGACAAGAGACAGGTGTGCTAAGGCTCAAAGAGGTGTGGTTCCAGGAGGCAGAAGGGCTTAACCCCCGAGAGTGGACCCCGAGAAGGGCTGTCACACTGAAGGACCTCCCAGGGAACGTACGGGGCCAAGAGTGGGCACGACCTGTGAGTCCATAACACACTCAGAAAAGGGCCAAAGTTCAATTTATCCCCTAAGCAAAATGCCTTTCACTTTCAATGGGCAATGGTCCATTTTGGAAACCCAGCCTTTATCTGAAGATCTTTCTCTCTCTCTCTCCAGGATAATGCAATGATTGCCAAGGAGAGGAATCTTCGCTATTGAACAGATGTAAGGAGAAGTAAATCTATCTAGGTTATTATATCTAAATAGCTTAGCTTCTCCCATGTTTCTAAGCTCCTCCCACAGTTGAAAAAAGAGACACCAGTCATCTGATGGTGACGGCAATACCACACTGTAGCTGTAGCAGCTGCAATCCTGAGTGCTCTGTGGCTTTGCTCTGCAGCAAAAACTTGCTCATTTCACTTGTTAATTACCTTAGCTTACAATGAGGTGGGTGAGGTAATAACTTTTACTGGACCAACTTTTGCTGGTGAAAGAGACAAGCTTTTGAGCTACACAGAGATAGAAGATCGGGGAGGCTGTGATTTGTGAAGTTGATATTTATGATATGTACAATATTTCCGGAGTTACTGTTAGTGGCCCTAGGTGTGGAGAGAGGACTTAACGTGGGCATTGCCCACCTCAGATCCTCTTCAGAAGACTAAGTGTGCTGTAGCCCAGTGGTTCTCAACCTATTTATCATTGTGGCACCAACAAACCCCTTTGCCCAGCATCCTCCACTCAGAGACCCCTCCACAGAGTGGGGCTAGGAGCAGAGAGCCGAGTGCAGGACCCTGACCCCGGATCCTGCAATACGTGGCTGGGCGGCAGCCTGCAGCTGGCAGTAGCTGGTTGCTTGGACCCTGCTGCATGGAGCTGGTGACAGCTGGCATCCCAGAGCCTGCGGCCTTTAGCACACAGCTGAGCTGGGCCGCAGCTGTACGCTAATGTGGTCGTATGCGGCCCGCAGGCCACAGGTTGAGAACCACTGCTGTAGTCTTTCCGGCTAGGATGAGGAGTAGCCAAGTAGTCTATACTCCATGGACTCCATGAGCCAATCTGTGACTGCTAGCAGCAAGTACACAGCTACCTCGATGTAACGCCACCCGATATAACACAAATTTGGATATAACACTGTAAAGCAGTGCTCTGGGGGGGCAGGTTTGCGCACTCCAGTGGATCAATGTAAGTTCAATATAATACGGTTTCACCTATAATGCAGTAAGATTTTTTGGCTCCCAAGGACAGCATTATATTGAGGTAGAGGTGTATATCCAATGCTAGTGACAGGACACTAGATGGAGAGGGCTTTGAGTTTCTACAGAGAATTCTTTCCCAGCTGTCTAGCTCCTGGATCTTGCCCACATGCTTAGGGCCTAACTGATCGCCATATCTGGGGTTGGGAAGGAATTTTCCCCCAGGTTAGATTGGCAGAAATCCCAGGATTTTTCCTCTACAGCATGAGGCATGAGTCACTTCCAGGTTTAAATTACTGTAAATGGTGGATTTTCCATAACTTGAAATCTTAAACTGAAGGGTAGGTAAACTTTTTGACTCAAGGGCCACATCTGGGAATAGAAATTGTATGGCGGGCCGTGAATGCTCACAAAATTGGGGTTGCGGTGTAGGAGGGGGTGAGTACTCTGGTTGGAGGTGTGGGCTCCAGGGTGGGGCCAAAAATGAGGAATTCAGGGTGCAAGAGGGGGCTCTGGGCTGAGGTAGTGGGGTGTGGGGAGGTGAGAGCTCCAGCTGGGACTGTGGATGAGGAGTTTGGGGTGCAGGAGGGTGCTCTGGGCTGGAATTGAGAGGTTTGAAGGGCGGAAGGTGGATCAGGGCTGGGGCAGGGGGATGGGGCTCAGAGGTGCAGGCTCTGGGTGGCACTTACCTCAAGCGGCTCCCGGAAGCAGCAGCCATGTCCTCCCTCTGGCTCCTACATGGAGGCGCAGCCAGGCAGCTCTGCACACTGCCCCGTCCCGCAGGCACTGCCCCTTCAACTTTCATTGGCTGTGGTTCCTGGCCAATGAGAGCTGCAGGGGTGGGCCTTGGGACAGGGGCAGCATGCAGAGCAGAGCCTCCTGGCTGTTCCTATGCATAGGAGCCTGAGAGGGGGCCATTCTGCTGCTTCCAGGAGCCATGTGGAGTGGCCCACAACCCTGCACCCCAGCTGGAGTGTCGGAGTGTGGCAAGCCCTAGGATCCCACTCCCCAGCGGGAGCTCGAAGGCCAGCTTAAAACAACTGGTGGGACGGATCCAGGCCGCAGTTTGCCCACCCCTGCTTTAAACTATGATTTGAGGACATCAGTAACTCAGCCAGGGGTTAGGGGTCTATTACAGGAGCAGGCAGGTGAGATTCTGTGGCTTGCAATTCACAGGAGATCAGACTAGATGATCATGATGGTCCTTTCCCACCATGTGTCTTATGGAATAAGAGAGGCCTGAATTAGGAACCCAGGAGGCCGCCACCTTCCCAGGCCCACTTAGGACACCTGAGCCTCCCTACGCAATCGCAGACCCTCCAATGGGTAGAACCCTGCATGGATACACAAATTATATCCGCAGATGTGGATATCTGCACCCGCAGGTATAAATTGCGTATCTATGCAGGGCTCTACCAATGGGATAGGAAATACATCACTACCTCTGCTGTCCAAAGCAGGAGCGAAGAGAGGCTCCAAATCCAGTCCCTTTCCTGGTGCTTGGATTTCATAGTAACTCTAAGCAACAGCACCGACACCTCTGCCCAAGCTTCGTCCCTGAAAGTGGTTGTCCCTCAGGTTTTCCTCCAGGCCCTCCTCTGGTCCAGCTTCCCCTGCCCCAAAGACACTCCCCCACCTTCTCTAGCTGGAGGCACCTCCCGGCATGACTCAGCTGGAGTCACCCACGGCTTTGGCACCCCAGCCACATGAGACCCAGCAGAAAAGCACGGCTTTCCCATACAGCACTGAGTAGCTGATGCCCTAGGCATGCAAGGGCCAGTGCTTGGGTATAAACAGGGAGAACGGACAGAGTCTTCTACCAGAGCCATGACTGAGCTCTCTTCCCAATCCCAGCACACACCCTCCCCTTCTCGCAGCCAGGCCGTGGAAAGTACCAAATTGGCACAGTTGTCGGGTGCTGGATTAAACATGAAATCAATCTCACCAGGATGGGGTCGCGTCCCCACTCCGCTCCACAGGGCTCCTCATTACTGAGGTATGCTGTCAGCGCAGGACATGAACCAGCTCAGGATGAGCTCTGCCTTGCCAACATCAGCTGACGTGACCCTGGCTCAGAAAAGGCAGGAGGGCTCCTGAGCCTAGCGAGGACTGAGGCAAGCATGTGATTTTCATTTAGGTCAGAAACCCGGGATTTAATTTGTTTGATGCCTTTTATGACTTTCCCTCAATGGCTTCGCATTAGAGACTCAAAGGCCTGTAAAAACACAGGCGTTAGCACAGAAGAGAGTTCAAAACCTGTAGCAATTACGAGGGCACAGGAGACAGGATCCCTTCTGGCTAGGAAGAAATTATAGCCAGGTATTTTTTAACTCAATGTTCTTAAACTCCATAAACTCTCAAAAGTTTAAACTCTCAAAGCCACCACCATGCCACACAGATTGAACTCCTTCATATTGGGCAACCTTAGTTCACCTGCCCCATACTGTTTTTTGGAGGTGGAATATCTGGTTTACTTTCTTGGCTGTACACCATCTCCCCCCTCGGAACTCCACCTGCTCATCAAAGGCTGGTCCATGACCAGCAATGCTGTCTTTGCATGTAGGACTCAAGCTGGTCGACTAATTCTCACTAGTAAGACAAGGTGGATGAGGTAATGTCTTCAGTTGAACCACATTCTGCTGGTGAAAGAGACAAGCTTCCAAGCTACACAGAGCTCTTCAGCTGTGAGACAGGTACTCAGTGTCACAGCTACAGACAAACCCAGGGTGACCTCGGGCAAGTCATTCGGACTCTCTCTACCTCAGTGGAACCAGGGGTGGCACTTCCCCATCCAACAGGTGTCTCAGGAGGAGAAACACTTTACAGAGCGTGAGGCATTCAGATACTATGGTGAGGGGAGCTATAAGCCCCAGCTAGATACCAAATGGCAGGCCTAGTCTGGGCGTGATGTGAACGAAGAGGGTGCACGATCCTTTCCAGCTATGTTCACGTGATGAACTACGGTAGTCCCAGCCAAAGGTGGCTTCCCTGAGTGCATTGTGCTGTCAGGCTGAGCGTGCCCAGAAGGCAGTGAGCTGGTTCTGTAGCAGCACGGTCCAGGAGTACATAGGCATCAGCTGGAAACTTGTTACGCTCAGCACCCAGTAGGTCTGATGTGTCACATTCTTAGTGCCAACATGTGCATTCAGCATGTTCTCTTCCCACTCCAAGTGCAGTACTATTTGGGGGCTGGAATTTGGAAAGCAAAATTTTATCGTGCACAGGGCGTGGGAGGCTGGGCTGCAGCCTGGCGATATCACAGGAATAGGGCAGCCTCTGAAGCAACGGATCCATCTCTGGAGCTTCTTGACTGATTACAGAGTTTTATTCCAGGGGCAAGTTTAGTTTTCCTGCAGGTTTCAGAGACCTGTGAGTGCCTCTGTGGTGTGCTGAAGTAAAGCTGGGCCACTTCAAACAACAGGAGTTAGGGCGTTGCCATCTGGCCCCCAAAACTTCCAGTCTCGTTGCAGTACTAGCGAAGAGCTAAGGTAATCACCCTCAGCCCTGCTGTCATGCTGGCAGCTGCATTCCTCCCTCCCAGTTAATGCACACATAGTGCTAGGTGGATTAGCTGCACTGCAGCCTCTTGGAATGGGAAGAAATTTGGCTAGGGGAGCTACAAATTTAAAAGCTGAATGATACAGTATCATCAGGTGGGAAGCCAATGCTTATTTCTACCTGTATTCTGTGGGTCAGTCTGGTGCTTGGGAAAGTAAAGAGAGTAAGTGCACTGCATAGACACACTCCCCTACTCCTGCTTGCAGCTCTCACACCCCTTTGCCAATGCCCTGCTCCACCAAAGCTGCCCATTCCTGACCTGCAGCTCCCCCGGCTATTCCAGCTCTGAAAAGACAGCTGTGCTAACTTCTAGGAAGATTCTGCAATGCGTGGCCTAGGCTGAGACCAAACAGATTTCCACTCATTTGCCCGCAAGACACCATGTGCCAGGGTACAGCACGCCCATTCTCCGTTAGAGCAAACGGAGACAGACATTTAGGAGGGCAGAATAGTTCAGTGTGTTTCCACTATGCTACTAACACACAGCTAACTACGCTGTCCTTCTCTAGCACTGTTAATCAGAGGATCTCAAAGTACTCTAAAAAGGGAATTAAATCTTGACCTTGCCCACCAGGTATTATTCCCAATTTACACATGGGGAAACTGAGGCACAGAGGGGTGAAGTGACCTGCCAAGGTCACCTAGTAGGCTAGTGGCACAGCCCAGGATAAAAGCCGGGTGTCAGCTGCAGCCCAGGCCCAGTTCTGAGGAGGTCAGTGGAGTGCAGCTGTTTATTCCAAGAATTAGTTTGGCCTGGTGTCACTTGAGCCACATCCCCATGCTGAGCCTGGCCTCCCCCACATCAGCACAGCAGGAGCACTGATTAGCTAATCCAGCAGATGCCCAAGTTACACGACAGGAGCTGGAGATGGGGACAGGGCTTGGTTCTGATCTTAACTGCACCACTGTGGCTACGGCAACATTACAAGCTCTCTCCCTGGGAGAGGCATCAACACATCTC
Organism: Chelonoidis abingdonii; assembly: GCF_003597395.2. Classification (NCBI taxonomy): domain Eukaryota; kingdom Metazoa; phylum Chordata; order Testudines; family Testudinidae; genus Chelonoidis; species Chelonoidis abingdonii. The sequence goes on from NC_133784.1 coordinate 19,740,474, forward strand.
CTCACTTTCCAGCCTGGCTACCAGCTGCAACGGGACATGAATGGAGGGGACGTCCTCACAGGCCAGCTGAACTCAGTGAGAGTCAGTGTCAGATGTTAGGCTGGACAAGGATTCAGCCTCAGACACGTTTAGACAGCGCGGTCCAAACTGTTGGCGCCTATGGCGTGTCTGCAATAGCACACTAAGCCTGGGTTTGAGGGACCCGGGCTTTTGCACTCAGTGTTTCCAAGCCCGTGCTCAGGTGTCCACACTCTATTGTGCTAACACATCCACGCTGCACTACGTGGCCCTTCTGACTCAGGGCTGCGGCTTGAGCCATGCCCACACTGCAAAATGATGGGACTTGGGCTCTGATCCACCTCCTAAGCAGGGTCAGACCTGAGACTGATTTGTGTGTGCCTGGAAGGGGGGCTTTGACTCAAACCCAAGTCGGAGCCTGGGCTTAGTGTGCAGTGTAGACATATCCTTGCAGATAGCCTGCCCCTACTTCTGGCAGGAAGCTAATTAAGGCTGTATTCCATCTCAGGCCTGACCCCTGTGAGGACTGCAACAGCCCACATTGGCCCAAGTCCACAAGGATCAAGATAGGGCGTCGCATGCTCAGACCTGGAGGCTGCACCTCCTTCTTAAAAACCAAGGCATTTGCAGGTGCATCACGCTGAGAATTGTTTTGCTGGCAGGACAGGTTCTCGTCTCCCTAGGGAAAGCTAAGGCTGAATGGGATGAGCCCAAGTGACACCAGGAGAGGTGAAACGAAGGGGCCAGCATGTCTTGAAGCTCCCACTTACTTGAAATGCAGGTCCTTAAATGTGAAGTGAGTCTCTACAATGCCCGTGGTCTTCACCCTGGTCCTCAGCACATCCTGCTGGGTTGGAATGTAATCCCCTCTGGCTATCCTCTCCAGGTCATTCAGGTAGCTGCAGAAAGAACACAAAGGAAGCTGCGTCAGCAAGGCAAGCCAAGGGACGTGGCTTGGTGCAGTCTCAAGGTTCTGCCCTCCTGGCTATTACACAGACCGGGTGCTTTGGGGGAAAACAGGAAAGTGGGCCACACCGCAGTGTTGGTTCCAGAGGGACTCAGACCTTCTGGCATGGCAGGACAATGGGAATAAAGCTGCTCAGGGAACATTTCCATGTTTGTTAAATAAAGGCTCCTTCACACCTATCTCCTGGCCAGTGAGTAGGGGAAAGAGGCCAGCAGAGATTCCAGCAAGCTGGAGCCATTTCCTAGTGTGAGCATGGAGCCCCAGCCCAAACAGAAACACACTGCAGGTGGGGAATCATGTGAGAAACGGACCCCAGCTGCACTTCATCCTCCATATGGAACCATGGCCCATGGAAACTACAAAGAATCATAGATGATATGGGTTGGAAGAGACCTCAGGAGGTCATCTGTCCAACCCCCTGCTCAAAGGAGGACCAACACCAACTAAATCATCCCAGCCAGGGCTTTGTCAAGCCGGGCCTCAAAAACCTCTACGGATGGAGATTCCACCATCTCCCTAGGTAACCCATTCCAGTGCTTCACCACCCTCCTAGTGAAATAGTGTTTCCTAATATCCATCCTATACCTCCACCCCTGCAACTTGAGACCATTGCTCCTTGTTCTGTCATCTGCACCACTGAACAGCCAAGATCCATCCTCTTTGGAACCCCCCTTCAGGTAGTTGAAAGCAGCTATCAAATCCCCCCTCACTTTTCTCTTCTGCAGACTAAACAAGCCCAGTTCCCTCAGCCTCTCCTGATAAGTCATGTGCTCCAGCCCCCTCATCATTTTTGTTGCCCTCCACTGGACTCTCGCCAATTTGTCCACATCCTTTCTATAGGGGGGTGGCCCAAAACTGGACACAATATTCCAGATGTGGCCTCACCAGTGCCAAATAGAGGGGAATAATCACTTCCCTCGATCTGCTGGCAATGCTCCTATTAATGCAGCCCAATATGCCATTAGCCTTCTTGGCAACAAGGGCACACTGCTGACTCATATCCAGGTTCTTGTCCACTGTAATCCCCAGGTCCTTTTCTGCAGAACTGCTGCTTAGCCAGTCAGTCCCCAGCCTGTAGCATGTCCCGGCATTCAGTGTAGCAGGCTCCTCAAGCAAGGTGGAACACTGCATGCTGGGATGTGTAGTCCAGGCAGGCTGGGGGCTGCATGTATAGGCTGAACTTTGGCTCTTCCTGCATTTTTACTCAGTACTTTCACTAGTGGGAGTCATCTGCACTAGCTAAAAATTTTGCTCCTCATTGAAACCCATCAGAGGCCTTCTGAGCTACTGAAATAGTGAGGCTGGTACAATCAAACCAAGGGCCAGGGCTGCATCATTCAGAAAATATGCCCCATAAGGGTGGGGGTTTTGTGCCCCATTACTGTGTTATGCTGTTCCGCAGCATGTATCTGCCACCCTTGTCAACTTCCTTGCTCCCAGCTGGGTAAAGTATGGTGCCTGGGTATAACTGGAGCTTTCCTGGGGAAGCAGATCCTGTCTCATGCTCAAGGCAGTGCTGTTTTCCCCCACCCCATTCTGAGCTAATCACAGCTATGGAGCTGCATTGATACGGTGCTGCCCTCAGGAAAAAAATGAGAAAGGAAAGTATTCATCACTATGGCAACAAACCACACAGAGAGCGGAAACAATTGATGGCTGTGCGCCATTTATAGTCAAAAACACAAACCCCTCCATCCTGGGAGGAAGAGGGAGGTACCGGCGTAGGGGAGGAGATGGGGCAGCAGTGCTGCAGTCCAGGCAGAAATACCCTGATGGGGCAACTCTGCTTCCATTGTCAGCTGGGGATGATCAACAAATGCTCCCTACCCCTTCTGCCTCTAGCACGCAGCCCTCACTGGTGGGCCCTGGGATGGAGTTCACAGGGCCTTCACTGCATGCAGCACATTTGGGCAGGGGCCTGTTGGAGGACCCGGGGAAGGACTGACAAAAGGCAAAGAGCGGCTTCCCCCAAAACACCAAAAGCATGACAATCCTTTACCATTCCTGGCATGATTCAAAGCTCCCTCCCCTCCCAGACTAAGTCCTTAACTAAACATAATCCCCACCCCACAGCAATAGAGATGTGGGTGCTGAATCCACATGTCCTGGCAAGTCCTGCATCTAGGCTGCTCAGATCAAGGCAGAGCATTCCATGCTGGGGCCTACAGCCCCCCCAGGCTGCACCTCTGGGGATACCTACACCACAATGAGAGGCGTGGCTGCAGCATATGTCGACAGACCCATGCTAGTGCTGATCTAGCTAGAGCAGTGGTTCTCAAACTTTTTTTTTTCGCGGACCAGCTGAAAATTGCTGAGGATCTTGGCGGACCACTTAATGATCTTTCCAAATGTTGTTTGTACCATTAGCTAACTGTTGTAAAGTGCTTTGGATAAAAGCACTATAAAAAAACCTTAAAAAACTTTTTTTTGTTCTACAAATAAAAGCACACAACTTATATTTTAATGTCAGTAGTCTTATCCTTCTAATGCAATGGATGTGCCTTCTCTCCCCCGCCACGGCAGCCCCAAGCTGGGGCTGGGAAGGAGGGCCATCTCTCCCCGTCAACTGCAGCCCTGGAGCTGGGGAAAGTCATCTCTTTCTCTGGCCACCACAGCCCTGCACATCCCAAATTCCATCCATCCCCTCTTCTCATCCCACTGCTCCCTCCCATCTACCACCTATTCCCCCCAAGGTCACCACCTCACCTTACATGTGCATCTTCTCCAGGGCCCAGGCACCTAATTAGTGGAGCCACACCTGCATGGGTGGCCTTTCATTCTCCCATGTGCAGCCACACAGGTGCGTACCTTAGCGGGAACTATCCACGGACCCCCTGAATGGAGACTAGACCTCTGAGCGAGAGCAAAGCTAGCTCAAGTAACAATAGTAGTGAAAGGCAGGGGCCACTTAAGGATGTAGACGGGTTTGGGTGGGCGAGGCGAGCCCATACAGCTGTAGCCTCACTGTTTCTGTTACTTGTGCTGGCTAGATCAAAGCTAGCGCGGGCATGTCTACATGTGCTGCAATCTCACCACCCAACTGCAGTGCAGACAAACCCTCTGAATTACAGGGAAGGGTGATTCAGTGCACCACTGGTGACATTTTGGGAATCCTGAACAAGTGTTGACGGTTACATTTAGTGTCATGATCTTTCCAGTAGAGGGAGCAGTCCATGACAGAAACCTAGCTCAATGCTTTCTCAGCTGAGACTTGTACAATGACTGATGAAAATGGCATTAATCCAGGCGATCTCACAGAGAGAACAGCAGATTACACATGGAGCTGTAGCCCCGTCAAATGCATGGGAAGCCCTGGTACTCTCACAGGAGGTGACGAGGGAGAGGCAGACATGCTGTCTCAGCTCAGCAGACTGGCACCGTGGGTTTTAAAGCAAAGGCTCTGGATGGGTGTGGTGCACAAATCAGAGCCCCCAGCAGGATCAAGCCTGCATATCTACGCTCTGACCTTATGTACTTCTACTGTGACCACCAGCTCCAGCAGTCTGGCATAAAGTATCTACAGAACTTTCATCTGCCAAGCAAACTTCAGGGCCAGTCCTTTCTCTGTGCTTCAGAGCCACTGGAGACAAGTCTGAGCTCTAGGTAGCACAGGCAGTTACTGTGGACTCAGTCTAGGAAGCAGTCTACAAAAGCAGCATCAGAGCACAGCAGCACCTTTGAACATTCGGTGCCACAGGCACAGGAATCCTGCCCACAACACTGCCTGGGAGGTCAGCAACAGTTTACATTGCCCCAGATCAGCTGCTTAATTGGGCTATTACAAACAAGCATCCTTTAAGCAAATTAGAATCATGCTAATCAGGGGATTTGCAGCACCCTAATCTGGCCAGAGCTAAGCTTTGTGATGACAGATTCCCCTCCATCACAAAGAACAATGGGCACCGAGTTGGGGAATGGCAGGTGAATCCCCAGCACAGTTATTACATGGTAATTTACACAGTATACAGCCGTCCCTGGGGAAATCACAGAGAGGCACCTACCCGCAGGAGAGCTCCTCACCTTTCCGCTGTGCTAATTAACACCCATTTCCCCTCCCTGGGAGTTTTTAAAGCCTGCTCTTCAAGAGCTGGGGCACGGAAGCCACAGCTCATCTGACAAGATGATGTTGTGCTCCCAGCAGAGATTAGCCTGCAGTGAAGCAAGGACAAGTCCCAAGTTTGGGCCCACACCAAGGAGCATGTGAAAGGCCTCGCCTCCTGATCAGCTGCAGCATGGCCCAAGGAGATCCTGTCATCTGCAAACATTTGCACGCAGAGCAAGTCTGCCTACTGATTTGAATAGGTGAAGCTCAGCCATGCTGTCCATCCCTCATTCTGCCAGAGGCACATGCTCCAAGACATGCATGGGAAAGCTGGCAGGTGCTGGGCACACTCGTTTCAGAGAAAACTCAAAATGTCCAAGCCTCAGGACTGGAGCCTGCCGGAAACCACATTTAAAGCTAGACCTCTGGTAGGGACCGAAGACTGGAACGCTAACCTCCAACACAGGTTCCTACCCTGAAGCTGGCTGGACCATGCAGTAGACACCAGCTCCTTGCCGTGCATGCACTTGGCCTCCACATGAGTTGCTCCACTCCCCGAGCTCCTGGCAGTGACCACGCCATGGTCGTTGTGGGATAGAGCACCTGTGTACAAATGGGAGGGGACTGGACACAGAGCCACCAGGGGAACACACTTAATGTGAGGGTGAGCCGAGGGATCAAAGGGGAGCCTGAAATACCAGTGCCAGGTAGGGAGCCAGTGGCGCTGGCCAGTAGCTCAGCAGCAAAGACCATAAAGTGATGTTGATTTACACCAGCTGAACATCTGACCCCCAAATTTTTTCTGATCTTCAATTCAGTGAGCAGGTGCGCCTATAGGAAGACACCGCGTGCTCTCTGCACCCTCCTAGCCCCAGAGATCCCCACAAGAGAGGATGCAAGCCCTGCCCAAAGCCGGAGCGTCACCCCACTCCAAGGACATGGCTCCAACACACTCACTCTTCTTTAAAAAGAAAGGCCTGACCGCACCATGCAAATGAGCTGGCTGCTCAAAAACAGCCGGAAACTCTTCAAGCCTCACAATACAAAAACAGGAAGCAAAAGTCAGGGGCAGGGCTGGGGTTGCACAAGCTGAACTGCTATTGTGGCCTTTCGTACACCTCCCTCCTTCCCCGTCCTCCTCTCCCACTCGGGACCAGGCGCTCATGAGTATTCCTGGCTTGGCTGGGATAGGATGTGCCACATCGGGTTAGAGATCAGAAACTCCCTTTTCCCACCTGCTGAGTGTCCTTAACCCGCTGAGTCCCCGAAGTGATTCCTTAGCTGGCTGGAGGGCCAACAAGCCCCATTTCCAGCCACCCGCTGCTTGGTGCTACACAAACAATGCATTAGCCTGGACTGCTGAGATGACAAGGCCTGAACTCAGAGTAAAGCTTGTGGCAGCTTAAGTCTCTCCTGACAGCTGCTGCTTTGCACTCGCAGTAAAGATTTGCTAGTTCCAGGTCCACAGGGGAATAGCTCAGTGGTTTGAGCGTGCATTGGCCTGCTAAACCCAGGGTAGTGAGTTCAGTCCTTGAGGGGGCCATCTAGGAATCTGGGACAAAAAATCTCTCTGGGGATTGGTCCTGCTTTGAGCAGAGGGTTGGACTAGATGACCTCCTGAGGTCCCTTCCAACCCTGATATTCTGTGATCCTTGGCAAGGTGAGTTACCCTCGTGCACCCTGTGTTGGAATCCCAACACCACAACAAAGGGGAAAGTGATGCAAGGAATGCTGCAACTCAGCCAGCCACGGGGGAACTAACCGCTGCGTGGACAGTGCTGGAGGCAGCTCCGTGCTAGAGGCAATGCAGCCCAAGAGCCCTGCTGGGGAAGGGGGCCGAGGGTGCAGCACTTTCCTCACTTAACAAGATGAAGTGAAATGCTGCCAAGGCAACAGCAGCCTAGATACGCTGGCGGATCCAGAGAGCAGGATCTTGTAATCTGTTGGCATCGCCCTTCCTGGAGACCCCTACAGGATGCTTATTAGAGGACTTGCAACCCTACCAGCACCTTAAAGACTAGGGCACATAGGCACCGAGTTTTATATTTTCCCCCGGGGGATGCTCCACCCCGACTCCCGCCCCAAGGTCCCACCCCACTCTGCCCCTTCCCCCGGGGCCCTGTCCTCACTCCATCTCTTCCCACACCACTCTGCCCTTTCCCTCAAGACCCTGCCCTCACTCCGGCTCTTCCCACCCTGCTCCAACCCCTCCCCCAAGGCTTCCGCTCACTGCTCTCCACCCTCCCCCAAGTGCCTCCCCCAACTACAGCATTGCTCCAAGTGCTTGAGCCCCGGAGCACCGACAGAGTCAACGCCTATGCTAGGGCAACCCTCCAGTGAGGGGGATGGGTGCTGGGGAGATCCAGTGTACCTCCCGAAGGACGAAGCTCTCAAGTGACAGCCAGGGTGCACTGCCTCCACAGCTCCTATTGGCTGTGGTTCCCAGCCAATGGGAGATGTGAAGCCAGCACTCTGAGCAGAGGCAGCATGCAGAGCTGCCTGGCCATGCCACCGCCTAGCAACTGAGCAAAGGGGATGTCGCCACTTCTGGGAGCCAACCCGGTAAGTGCTGCCCAGAGCCTACCTCACCTCTTCCCATGACCCAACCCCCTGCCCCCTCCCACACCCAAACTCTGCTGCTGGGGGGTGGGGGAGGGTGGCCTGAGACTGCACCTGAGCTGCCCAAGGGCCAGGCAGGCACACTGACCGCTGCAGAAGTCACGGAATCCATGACTTCTGTGACAAACCCGCAGCCTTACTTTTAAGGCCCTTATCTCCATAGTACCTGTGAGACTCAGAGACATCTATGGATTTTACCACCTAATTTAACGTACTGGGATATGCTTCATGCAAAAGGTCTCTTGTAAGGTATCATTATAAAGCTTATAATCTACCGAGTGTGATCATCCTATTTGTATAAATGTATCATTCTTGTATCTAAAACTAGAAATATGGAATATAACTCTGAGGGCCTATTGTAATTTGCAAAGTGTGGACCATTAATGGTGGTTTGGAATCTTGATAACTCCCATTAACCAGGACCATTGTCTGCAGATGGCTGTGTTTTACCTGTGAGTCTTCCTGCGTATCTGTGTGCTGGCAAGTGGGCAATGAAGTCTTGCAGTGACATGTGATCACGTCACCTGAACTGGAATCCATCTTTAACCTGGTGTCTTTCCATTGAGAAGAAGGGGGTGGGAACCCAGAGAGGGACAAAGGATTCCCGCCTTATGCAAAAGATATATAAAGAGGTAGAACAGAACAAAGGGAGGAGATGAGCCATCATGAAGAATCCCCTAGCTACCACCTAAGCTGGAACAAGAGCTGTACCAGGGGAAAGAATTGTGCCCAGGCCTGGAAGGTGTCCAGCCTGAGGAAAAAACTTAATGAAGCGTCTCTAAGGGTGAGGTTATCTGTATTCAGTTTGATTAGACAGAGATTTGCGCATTTTCTTTTATTTTGCTTGGTGACTTCGTTCTGTCTGTTCCTACTTGGAACCACTTGAATCCTACTTTCTGTATTTAATAAAATCACTTTTTACCTATTAATTCACTCAGAGTATGTATTAATACCTGGGGGAGCAAACAGCTGTGCATCTCTCTCTATCAGTGCTATAGAGGGTGAGCAATTTATGAGGTAAAATGGATTTATTTGGGTTTAGACTCCACTGAGAGTTGGGCATCTGTGTGTTAAAGACAAGCACACTTCTGTGAGCTGTTTTCAGGTAAACCTGAAGCTTTGGGGCAGGAACTGAGCTTTTTCTGCAATGCTGGCAGCTGGGAGAGGAGTCTGCGGGAACCCACACACATGTGGGACTGTCTGAGCATGGCCAGCACACACTGTGCCTGCCACTTTGTTCTGATTGCAGCCCTCCCATGGAGCCGTTCCATTATCATTAGCGTTACTGAGTTCCTTCCTGCACAGCTACAAGTTCCCTGCCGCGGGCCAGGCAGCCTTTCTACGTAACACCAGAACAACAAAGCAAGGAAGGGTGGAGGGCTCCTGGACTCCTGCTCAGCTGAGAAAAGATCATGCAAAGAAACACAGCCTTTGCCCTGTGCTTATTGCTGGATGCAAAGAGATACTGGCTTATTGTCACTGTCCTATTAGCTGTGTGCAAACAACAAGCCCTGGGAAAACAAAGAGGATTAAGGTGGCTTATTTGCAGAGCTAAATCGCATGCTGTGCCCCACAGCTCAGGCTGTTTTGGCTAAACACACACTAACCGTGCTTTACTATTACAGCTATACTGGCAATGCTCCTAGGGTGGGCGCAGCTGCACTGGGGAAAGCTGCACTTTGTCCCTGGATAGTGAAACCAACCCCCACGAGCTAATCAAGCTCCACTGGTGAAAGCACAGTCCTGACAGCAAAGCTGCATCTCCACTAGGGCCTTCCGTGGGCACAGCTATGATGGTTGGACTGCTTCACACCCTGCCTGGCACAGCTCTGCCGGCAGACACCGTAATGTAGGTCTGGCCTTGGTGATTACTCCATCTAGCCCCTGACCCACAGCCTCTGGTGTCGGTACTTATTTGTTGGAGCCAGAATTTGACAGTCACATTCACAACTATTTAAGAACAAGCCCTAGATCAAGGATCACAAACTGTATAGAGACAAGCCCTGGTGATGCTAATAATCTGAGCGGCCACCAAACATGTTCAGTTCAGACAGCATCAGAAGCTGCCCAACGTCACAACAAGCTGATAGCTGGGGGCCCATTTTAACCTTCCTGCATAGACAGCCTCTTCTATTTCCCTCATCTGCCAGAATTGGAGCTGAGCTTCTGGAACTCATTTCTCCCATAGCGCCCCAAGGCTCTCCCCAGGAACGGATCCTCCAGTGGGCTTTTACTCGTGGCAGGAAGTGGTTCTGAGCAAGCCCATGCTTAGGAAGAAAAGATAATCTGATGGTGAAAACACTGAGTGGGGTCAGCTCCCGGTTCTGCCACAGATTCTCTGCCTGACTTTGGGAAAGCCATGGAGTCCCCGTGCCTCAGTTTCTCACGTGTAAAACAGCTGATACTGCCCTACCTCACCAGGCCTGGGGCAGAGCAAGGTATTCATTTGGACTGAGGCCACTGAAAAGGCTAGAAAATTCTGTCCTCAAACCCATCACCAGAGAGAAATAATTGGTTTCTACCAACCCTCCTCACTACCTGGGACACCTGCTTTTCTTCTCCTCTTTGCTAGTAAAACTAATTCATCATTAAGATCCTTCAGGGGCATTATCACCTTTGCTTCCCTCCTCCTGGGCAATGCAACAGCGACTGGTACTGCACCCAACACCCTGGATGGGATCCAGCGTGCATCTTGCACACTGTGACAGTGCCACATTCCCCCTCTGACTGCACGCACTTGATTCCAGACAGGGTCTTCCAAGGGCCATCTAGAGGAACAGAATCTATTTTGGTTTGACCCTGTCCCTTTGGTAATACAGCTAGTCCCTGGATTCATGGCCCTGTGCTAACAGGCCCAAGAGCAGCACAGAAATGCATCACGCTGCTAAGGAAACCCCCACATGTGCAAGTAATAAGGAATATGGAACAAATCTGATTAGACACATCAGTGTGATGAGCCTTCGCCTGTGAGCCATTTGAAGGCTCCCAGAACAAAGCAGGCAGACCACCAAGAGCTACTCTATCATATCAACAAAGGGAGCTTTTGCTTTATACACTGCATAAACACCACCTGCATACTTCCATCTTAGGGTTTTATACTGCTGCCCATCATTATCATGTATAAGTGCCTGTTAAACTCATTAGCAACAGATAGTTCCTGCCTACTCTCGACAGTGAGATACACAACTCTGAGGCTCTAGCAGCGTGGTACAGCACTACCCCACGTAAATGTACGTAAACGGTGCTACGCCAAGTATAGAGCTAAGAACAAGACACAGCTAATACCACATCTAAAACCTGCCTCTCCGGATCTCCCCTATATATTGCACTGTGTTTTCGCTAATGAACACTGCTGTAGCACAAACCAAGAAATTACAGAACAGACTCTGCAACTGAACTTGTATAATGCACAAGAATCCTTGAACTGGGCCACGGGGTACTTCCACTCATGAGCCGTAGCTTTACTTTGAAACATTTCCCTCTCCAACACTCCCCGTGTCTCCTGGTCTAAGCAAGTTCTCGCTATAACCCCCATTTTCCCTTCAGATCCATGACTTTTTTGCCCCCTGGCAACTCGTCCTGGAGGTGAAGCTCAAATACGTTTCAGTGCAGGAGCTGGCCATGGGGCGTCTTGACGGATACATGAGGAGGCTGAAATGATGTCACATGCCGGCACTGAGGTTCCAGGCTGTCGGTTGGATTTCCCAACACCTGTGGTTATCCTGGTGCCTCGCAGGCACGACAGACATTTCTTCTTTTTAGTGCCTTTTGCAACCTAAGCCTTCAACTGAAGCTTTCAGCTTCCTATCCCCCTTGGGCCCAGCATGCTGCTGCTGTTACTTATTATTCATATTATCATAGCACCTAGGAACCACACCCACTGTACCAGGTGCTGTACAAACACACCACAAAAAGATGGGCCTTGCCCCAAGAAACTTCCAACCTGAGTGTTAGACAGGAGACATCAGATGGATATGGACGGACAGGCATTTTGCTCCACAAGTCCCATGTGGCTGGATTGAGAAGAGGTGGGTTCTCTCCGAACCACAAAAGATCAGATGTCTGAATGCTCACTTTGTGCCCAGTGACACAACCCATGATCATCTAGTTTGACCTACTGTATAACACGGGCCACAAGACTTCCCCGAATTATTCGTTTGAATAGATCTTGTAGAAAAAAATCCAATCATGATTGAAAAATGGCAGGTGATGGAGAATTCACCACAATCTTGGTAAGAAAGAAAGTCTGAAGTGACTATTATGGGATACCTCCCCCCAGGAAGTTTCTTCCTATTCCATCATAAGCTACAGGTTGCTGTAGCCCTGAATCTGGAGGGCTTAGATCCTTTCCAGGAAAATCCTTATCTACCAGATAGACATCCAATCCTTTTGGGATTCCTCTCCTCCTATCTTGCCCATTGTTAAGGGTAAAGACAACAGCAGAGAAATAAGTCCCTCCTTGAGGGGCGTAATTTACAAGACTTAGGCCAGGTCTACACTTACAAGCCGACAGCAGCACAGTTGCACAGATACAGCTGTGCCGCTGTAAGAGCACTCGTGTAGCCACACTATGTCAACGGGTGAGAGCTCTCCTGTCAGCATAAAACCAGCTCAATGACTGGCAGTAGCTGTGTCAGCGGGAAAGCATCTCCTTTCAACACAGTGCTGTGCACGAGCACTTATGCTGGCAAAATTTACGTTGCTCATGGGGCTGTTTTTTTCACACTTCTGAGTGAGAAAAGTTTTGCGGATGTAAGTGCTAGTGTAGACATGGCCTTTAAGAGCTTAACCATGTGATGCTGACTGAGCAAAAGGGTTAAGAATGATCCTGACTAAATGCAGGACTCTGCTTAAGCTGGAACAGTTGAAAAAACAGGGTTAGAGATAGAAAAAAATAAAATGGAAAGACTTTAATCCTAGCTTTGTCTAATATTTTCTGTCTCTCCCTTTCCATTACAGGGAGAATCACAGCTCAGTCCTAGAATTCAGAGATTATTTGCCAATCATCAAATGAAAATCCAAACCCTGCAAGACATCCACAGATGGAACTTTTACTGCACTCTGCTTAACATGACAAGCGCAGAGACAAACGCCCAGCACACCAAAGCAAAAATCCCACAGCCTGCAGAGGATGTTTGCTGACAGCCCCGAGCCCTCGTTTAATTTAATTACCCCCCTCATTTTTAATTATAAGAAGAGGTCACACTCAGAGGCCTGCCGTGTGAAAGTGGTCAACACTGCTTAACCCTAATGCAGAGAAGCTGCTTGTACTGCGTCTTTCCTCAGGGGATCTCCCACACACATTAATCCTCGTAATACTACTCCTCCCCATCTGCAAAGTAGGTAGATGTCCTCATTCTACTCATGGGGAGACAGGCATGGAGATATTGAAGTGACTTGCCAAAGGTCCTGTAGTGAGTCAGCTGCAGCAGAGTCTGGAATCCTGCTCCCTCAGTTTACCACCCTCACTCTATTATTTGGAATCTAGAGAGCAATCACTGGCCCAGCTTTTGGCTACTACGTTTTGGGCTTTTGGACATCAGGGCCGTGTATGCTGGGCGTCTATGTGCAGTTAAGAGAGCTATGCATCTGAGCTGTATGTCACAAGTAATTACGAAGTCAATGGATCCCTTTGGAAGATGAACTTCCTCAGGGCAGCTCTACCCTACCACTTAAGTCGATCTAACTTACGGAACTCAGGGATGTGAAAAAGCACCCCCCGCCCCCACCCCGAGGCACAAGTTTCATGCTGTCCACCCCGGCGCTATGTTGGTGGGAGATGCTCTCCTGCCAACATAGCTTCTGCTTCTCACCAAGGTGGAGTAATTATGCCAACAAGAGCGTGCTCTCCCATTGGCCTAGCGCATCTTCACCAGACAGGGTGCGGCTGTGCCGAGGTAGTGCTGTAATGTAGACTTGCACTCAGTAAATCTCCTCAGGGATAAGTTGAAACAAATGCATTCGATTTATGTATCTACACACACCAACACTGGATTGCCCTCCAATAGGCCGGCATGATGCCAATTTCTCCCATGCAAACTTTTAAAAAAATTCCTGTGACCAGGTAAGCAGGCAGAGCTTCAGAGTCTCAATGTGTGGATGAGACGATGGTGTAGAGAGGAGGGGTTTACGTTCATTAGGAACTGGGGAAAGCCTATACAGGAAAGATGGGCTCCACCTAAACCAAAGTGGAACCAGACTGCTGGCACTAAACATTAAAAAGGTTGTAGAGCAGTTTTTAAACTAGGAGATGGGGGAAAGCTGACTGCTGCAGAGGAGCATGTGGATCGGACATCTCCCATGCAAACTTATAAAAACACTGACCAGTAACAGCAGACTTCAGAGTCTCAATGTGTGGATGAGACGATGGTGTAAGAGGGTTTACGTTCATTAGGATGGGAAAGCCTAGACAGGAAAGATGGCTCCACCTAAACCAAAGTGGAACCAGACTGCTGGCACTAAACATAAAAAGGTTGTAGAGCAGTTTTTAAACTAGATGAGATGGGAAAGCTGACTGCTGCAGAGAGATGTGATCGACACAGACTTTTCTTAAGGGAGAGTAATAGATGATTAGGAATCTCCAGGTTAGAGAGGAACAGAGACGGAAGAGGATATTAGGGCAGATCAGATGATAAACGGTCACATAAAAAGAATCTGGACATCAAAGAAAGGCAGACAAATAAACAGGACAAGTTTTAAAGTGCTGTACACATGCCAGAAGTCTAAATAATAAGATGGGTGAACTAGAGTGCCTTTGTGATAAAACGAGGATACTTGATATATATACATCACAGAAACCTGGTGGACTGAGAGCAACTCAATGGGACACAATCATTCCGGGGTACAAAATATACAGAAGGACAGAACAGGTTGTGCAGGGGGAGGAGTGGCACTATATGTGAAAGAAAATGTAGGTCAAATTGAAGTAAAAATCTTAAGCGAATCCATATGTTCCATAGAATTGCTATGGATAGAAATGTCATGCTCTAATTAAAATATAACATTAGGGATCTATTATCGACCCTCTGACCAGGACAGTAATAGTGATGATGAATCTAAGGAAATTAGAGAGGCTATCAAAATTAAGAACCCAATAATAGTGGGGGATTTCAATTATCCCCAGATTGACTGGGAACAATTTCACTTCAGGACGAAATGCAGAGATAAAATTTTTCGATCCTTAAATTGACTGCTTCATGGAGCAGCTGGTACGGGAACCACAAGGGGAGAGGCAACTCTAGATTTAATCCTGAGTGGAGCGCAAGGACTGGTCCAAGAGAGTAATATAGCAGGACCACTTGGAAATAGTGACCAATAATACAATATGCATTCAACATCCCTGTGGGGGGAGAGAACACCTAAACAGCCCACACACTGTGCATTTATAATTTCAAAGAGGGAACTATACAAAATGAGGGGGTTAGTTAACAAAAGTGAAAGGTACAGTGACTAAAGTGAAAGCCCTGCAAGTTGCATAGGCCTTTTTAAGACACCATAATAGAGGCCGCAATTTCAATGTAAATCCCAAATAAAGAACACAGTAAAAACTAAAAAGAGTCACCGGTGGCTTAAACAACCTGTAAAAGAAGCAGTGAGAGATAAAAAGACTTCCTTTTAAAAGTGGAAGTCAAATCCTAGTGACGCAAATAGAAAAGGCACAACACTGCCAGCTAAGTGCAAGAGTATATATAAGAAAGCCAAAGAGGAGTTTGAAGAATGGATACCAAAACTCAAAGGTAATAACAAAAATGTTTTTTAAGTACATCAGAAGCAGGAGCCTGCTGAACAACCAGTGGGGCCCTTGACGATCGAAAATACAAAAGAGCGCTTAAGAGAATAAAGTCATTGCAGAGAAACTAAATGATTCTTGCTTCAGTCTTCACGGTTGAGGATGTTTGGGAGTTCCCAACCTGAACCGGCTTTTGATGGTGACAATCTGAGGAACTGTCACAGACTGAAGTGTCAGTAGAGAAGTTTTGGAATTTATTTGATAAACTCAACATTAACAAGTCACTGGGACCAGATTGGCATTCACCCAAGGTTCTGAAAGAACTCAATGTGAAGTTGTGGAACTATTAACTAAAGTTGTAACCTTGTCCTTTAAATTGGCTTTGGTACCAATGACTGGAAGTTAGCTAATGTAACGCCAATATTAAAAAAGGGCTCTAGAGGTGATCCCAGCAATACAGACCAGTAAGTCTACACATCGGTACCCGGGCAAATTAGTCAAACAATAGTTAAGAATAAATTGTCAGACACATAGAAAACAAACTGTTGAGCAATAGTCAACATGGTTTCTGTAAAGGAAATTGTGTCTTACTAATCTATTAGTTCTTTGAAGAAGGTCAGCAAACATGTGGACAAGGGGGATCCAGTGGACATAGTATCTTAGATTTCCAAAAAGCCTTGACACAGGTCCCTCACCAAAGCTCTTATGTAAATTAAGCTGTCATGGGATAGAAGGAAGGTCCGTCATGGATCTGAAAACTGGTTAATAAAGACAGGGAACAAGGTAGGAATTAATGGTAAATCTCAGACTAGAGAGGGTAACTAGTGGTGTTCCCCAAGGTCAGTCTAGGACCAATCCTATTCAATTTTATTCATAAATGATCTGGAGAAAGGGTAAACAGTGAGGTGCGAAAGTTTGCAGATGATAACTCAAACTACTCAGATAGTTAAGACAAAGCAGTTGGTGAAGACTTCAAAAGAGTCTCACAAAATAAGTGATTGGGCAACAAAATGCAAATGAAATTTAATGTAGATAAATGTAAAGTAATGCACATTGGACATAACCCAATTATACTACATAATGATGGGGCTAATTTAGCTTACAACGAGTCAGGAAAAAGATCTTGGAGTCATCGTGGATAGTTCTCTGAAGATGTCCACGCAGTGTGCAAGGCGGTCAAAAAAGCAAACGGGATGTTAGGAATCATTAAACAGGGGATAGAGAATAAGACTGAGAATATATTATTGCCCTTATATAATCCATGGTATACCCACATCTTGAATACTGTGTACAGATGTGGTCTCCTCACCTCAAAAAAGATATTCTAGCACTAGAAAAGTTTCAGAAAAGGGCAACTAAATGATTAGGGTTTGGAGAGGTCCATATGAGGAAAGATTAAAGACGGCTAGGCCCTTCAGCTTAGAAAGAGGAGACTAAGGGGATTGTAGAGGTCTATAAAATCATGATGATGTGGAAAAGTGGATAAGGAAAAGTTATTTACTTATTCCATAAATACAGAACTAGGGTCAGAAATGAAATTAATAAGTAGCAGTTTAAAACAAAATAAAGGAAGTTCGTCTTCACATAGCGCACAGTCAACTTGTGGAACTCCTTACCTGAGGAGGTTGTGCAGGCTGGGACTTAACACGTTTAAAAGGGAACTGGATAATTCATGGTGCTAAGTCATAATGGCATCATTAGCCAGGAAGGGTAAAGAATGGTGTCCCTAGCCTCTGTTCATCAGAGGATGGAGATGGATGGCAGGAGAGAGATCACTTGATCATTGCCTGTTAGCTTCACTCCCTCTGGGGCACCTGGCATTGGCCACTGTCGGTAGATAGATACTGGGCTAGATGGACCATTGGGTCTGACCCGGTACGGCCGTTCTTATGTTCTTAATCAGCAGCAGAAAGGCTGGACTGGCAGCTAAGGCACTGGACTGGGATTCCAGAGAGACAGACAGACACTGGACAAACACCTCATCCTCCAAGCAATTTAATGCCCCATCTGTAAAACAGGAATGACACAGATTCTCAGGATGGTGAGAGGATAAATTCAACGTGCGAGACTGCCAGAAACCCTGGTGATGGGGGCAAGACAGGCCGTTGTGATGCACAAAAATTGCACCATGTTAATTTCAATTGTTCTTTAAATGGATTTCGTTAAACCAGTGCAAACCCTGTGTAGACTCTTATATTAGTGTACGAATGAAGCTAACCTGAAATAAGCCAATCTGCTCCTAATCGACTTAAGCTAAGTAACCTATGTGCATAGAGATCTGGTTCAATTCCTGGTTCTGCCACTGGCCTGCAGGGTGATCTTGGGCAAGTCACTACGTCACCTTGTGCCTCAGTTTCCCCATCTATAAAGGGCAGCTAATGATACTGACCTCCTTTGCAAGCACTTTGAGCTCTATGGATGAAAAGTGCTAGATAAGAGCTAGGTGGTATTATTAATACCACTTGACAGGTCAGTATCTATTTAAGAGTGTCCACATAGCCTTTTGCACTGGTTTTGCTAAACTGATTTTAGATCACTCCACCAGTCATGCTGCATGTAGACAAGTACATAAACAGAGACAATGTCACCAGCTCTTGTGATTTTATCATTAGTCCTTCAATAGTTAGTGCTTGTCATATAACAGAATACACTACAACTGCAGGCACCCAGGACCACATCACTGTCTGCCTTCTGGAACAGCCACGGCTCTTGCCTTGAAGCACGCGTTTATAGTAACTCCTGGGAAACCTTATTTCTTGCCATCAAGGGGGCTAGGAAGAAAGAGTCACTGCAGAAAACCTAAAGCTCAAGTCACAAAGGCCTTGACTACACTGGCGCTTTACAGCACTGCAACTTTCTCGCTCAGGGGTGTGAAAAAAACACCCCCCTGAGTGCAGCAGGTTACAGCACAGTAAAGCACCAGTGTAAACAGTGTCCCAGTGCTGGGAGCGCGGCTCTCAGCGCTATAAGCTAATCCCCTCGGGGAGGTGGAGTACCTGCAGCGCTGGGAGAGCTCTCTCCCGCAACCACACTCGCACTTCAAAGCGCTGCCGCAGGAGTGCTCCCGCAGCTGCGCTTTGGAGTTTCGAGTGTAGCCAAGCCCAAAGACTTTGTTCAAGTCCCACGGACTTGACTTGCATGCCTAATGCCTCAAGGTATTTATGTGCTAATCAAAATTCTTCCCCAGTAGTTTATCTTCTGTTCTCCTATGTGGCTGAACCATCCCACCCAGGGGCACTAGAACCAGTCCCTGGAGAAGTTTGGGTTTGTGATAGTGTTTCAAGCCTGAGAGGCAGATCCCCCCCCCCCCNTCTCTCTCTCTCTCTCTCTCGCAGAGTTCGTGCAGATGATGACCGCAAAGTGAAGGCTCCTGGACGGGCGGCTGGCGATGCCCATTCTCCTTCAATACTTTTGTCCAACACTCTCTCTCTACTTAAGTAACCTGGTTCTTTCAGCAAACTCCAATCGGCTGTGGGAGAAATCTGACTAAGCAACAAAAAATTTACTTGCCCCAAACTGCATGATTGTGCCCTGTCCCTCCTTCCCCTTTCCCCTTTCTCTCCTCCTCCACCCAGGCCATCTCTCTGGCCCTAACCCAACCTCCCCTCCCAGCCCCCCCCGCCCCAAATCTCATTCTATAGGCCATCTCAGATGAGATCGAGGGTGGAGCTAAAGGGAAACCAGTTAAACGCAATCTGCAAAGGAAACATAGTTGGGCTGGGGCCATTGTCTGTTTCTCAATAACACATAAGGAGACTGGGAAGGTTGTTTCCCTTCCCAGATAAAACTGTTTCAGCTTGTTTTATTCACCACATTCGAAATTCAGGTCCTCCCCCTTGTTTGTCCTAGAAGATTCTAGGGGTATGTCTACATTGCAAAGTAAACCCGGGATCAGTAGAAGTCAAGTTAGCAGACCCTGGGTTTGTTAAGCTAGGGCTTGAGCTTCTACACTCATTTGTAACCATGGGAATTAGGAATTGTGGAACCCTGGGTCCCAGCCTGGGGCTCCAGCATTTACACTGCATTATGTGGTCTGAGTCCAACCACTCATATCCCAGACTTCCTAACACCTTCCCAGAATGTGGCTACTCTAAACCTTTCTTTGTGATGCAGCATAGGAAAACTTGACAGTTCAGAGGGCAAACAAAGTGAGCCAATTGATACTTTTGGCAGACTAGTAGGGCTGCCCCTACACTAAAAGAAGTTTGAACCCCGGTACTGGCTTGACTCAGGCTCGGACTCTCCACCCTCATGGGGTCCTGGGACCGCACGCTGGGCTAGCGAGATTTGTACGTAGACAGAAGTGGGGCAAGTCTTCAGCCTGACTTTGAATGCTGGGCTTACACTGCAATGTAGACATACCCTTAAGATGACTAGCGAACTCATAGGAGTTCCAAGAACCAAGGAAGTCATACCTAGGGAAGTGAAAGGGGAGGGGATTTTTGTTAACAACTCTAGGTTGCAATAGATGGTACAAAACCAGCTTCTGAGTAGCAACATCTGGACAGAAGATCTGGATTAAAGATACAGCAAGCTCCACCTCTTCATCCGAGCTTTAAGAAAGCTAACACTCCAATTCTCTTGCCCTCCAAGGATACCTCCAGTAACACTGATAAGCCTGATATGTACAAGCTAGAACAGTGGTTCTCAACCCATGGTCCGCTTGTGGCCCAATCAGTGCACAGCTGCGGCTCATGTGAAATCCTCAGGGCCATACAGGCAGTATATATATTGTGCGGACGCCACCCACATAACACAGAAAACTGCAAATGTGGCCCACAATGGTACACTGGTTGAGAAACACTGAGCTAGATGAGTTAATAACATAAGAACATAAGAACGGCCGTACCGGGTCAGACCCAAAGGTCCATCTAGCCCAGTATCTGTCTACCGACAGTGGCCAACGCCACGTGCCCCAGAGAGAGTGAACCTAACTTGCAATGATCAAGTGATCTCTCTCCTGCCATCCATCTCCATCCTCTGACAAACAGAAGCTAGGGACACCATTCCTTACCCATCCTGGCTAATAGCCATTTATGGACTTAAATCACCATGAATACAAACCATGAATAAATACAAACATTCCTTTCAGGCTCTCTGTATACATCATAAAGCACCCTAACCCCAAGCCTCCATTTCCCCTTTTGTAGATCACTGTTAAATCCAAACTGTGTATGCTTTTCAATGCACCCAGCACATTTGAGCTCACCACAAGTACGGATCTAATTCATTCTTATTAGATCACAAAGTAAGAGGCTTAGTGCAATGGATCTGCTTTACCAGCAGCCTCTTGGGACATCATGGACCCTTCCCAACCAACCACCCCAGCCCTATCATGTTCTCTGTCTGGAGACACTCCCTCTTACGTGCTTCTCTCTGCATGGTGGCGGTGCGCACAGTGCCCCAGATAACATGCCACTCCAGCAGGAAGGAACATACCCTGGCAAGGCTACCAACTCCAGCAGCTCCTGTAGCTGTTCCTAGCTCAAGACTCAAAGCTCTGGTTCTCCTACACAGAAGTGAGCAGCACTGCCTGAAAGTCCTTGGCTCAACTGGATGGTCTCAGACCGGATGGGACAGGCACTCCTCCTTGCTTTACAGTCTCTTTTGGGCTCAAATTGTTCATGAGAAATCACCCTAACACAGAAGTTGCCCAATTCCTCCTCTAGGGTGAAGTTAAAAGGCTGCAGATACAAAGCCCAGCCTAGCCCACTCCACAGCCCCCACCAAGCTCCACAGGCAGTATCACCACCCACAACAATCGCTTTACTTCAAAGAAGCTAAATTGGGAGCATGAAGCACTGGTGACAAGCAGAACAACAGGAACTGAGGGGACGATGTACACAAGTCTCCCATTACAGGCAGAGTCTTGGCATGAGTTCTCTAGGTGAACAAACTCCAGCCGGAGGAGCTACCTCCAGCACAACCCCCTCCACCGGGGACTGGTGGCGGTAATGCCAGGAATAGAAAGGGTTTATTTCGGAGTATGACTGAGCAGAGTTTGCCTCTCCTTAGTCCTACATTTTTAAAAAAAGCTAAGGAAAGACCAATATGAGAGTGACACTGACACAGCACAGCAGCTGGAGAATTTACACTCCCAGAAATCAAGATATCCACCGGAGAAAGTCTTAATCACTACGCCTCAGCCAAAGTGAACAGAGATATTTAGGGCATGTCTTCTGTAGCAGTGTCCACATGGGACATGACTACGTGGCAAGTTAGTGTGCTGTAGAGTCACACTCTAGCTTGCCAAGCACTAAGGTCCCATAGGCATGTTATGAGCTAGACAAAATAGCACGTATGCACAAATGGAGAGAGATACAGATGTTATGGGAACCATAACCGTTATTTGGATTGCCATAGTGCCATGAACTCAGACCCCACTGTGCCAGGTACTGTACAAACACAGAACAAAAAAGTAGTCCCTGCCCCAAGGGGATTGCAGGCTAAGTGTGACAAGAGACAAAAGATGGACATGGACAGGGGTGTACAAGTGAACACTGAGAGTGTATTGGTAAGCACGGCAGGAGCACAAAGGGCCTTGTTTGAAAACGTAACCAGTGGGTAGTGGAGGCGGCATCATGGGCTGATCCAAGGTGAGAGCTGACTGATAGCAAAGAGGAGAAGCAGGGTGGGGACTGACTGTCTTCCCTTGGATACCATGGTCAAAGCAACCAAGGAGGAAAATTATCTTTGCAGCAGCATTCTGGCTGGATCTGAGTGGGGAAAGCCTGCATTTGTCAAAGTCAGAGAGAGGGATGTTGTAAGAATCAAGATGCATGATGAGAAGCTGGCTGAGTGTTAGCTGTGCAGATGGTAAGAGAGGCTGTATTTTAGAGATGTGATGCTGTTGAATTTTCCAGACCTGTGGGAGTTTAAACTCACCATTAATACTGCATTAGCACTGATTTTTGCACTGAACACACTTGATGCTGTGAAGCTGCAGGGCTTGTCTGGAAAGGGCACAGAAATAAATTAATAGTGGTAAATGGACCTTATCTGAAAATACCTGTGAGGCTCCTGACATTAGAGAAATTCCTTCCTTCTCCCCCAACTTCCAAGCCATGCTTGCATTACACACACAAGCAGCTCTACTTCTCCTCCAGCCAGATGAGACTCCATCATCAGCTTGTCATTATACAGTAACACCACCTCGGGGAAGAGAGTATCTTATGATAACCAACCTCCCGCTTGTTTAAACGTAAAAATACACACACCCTAAAATGGTAGAGAGAACGTCAGAGCCAGCCGTCTTCTCAGCGCCTGGCCGGAGCAGATGATCCACCATATGGTGGAGCAGGAGTCGGAGAAAAATACAAGCCTGACAGACACAAAAAAGCCATTCTTCATGGTGAAAATAATCATCCTTTGAGACGTTCCTCCACAAAGTGAAGACAGTGAAGCAACCCAAGGCAGGAACAATGACTATCCTGGGGAAAGTAGCCGATTATTATGGACTGAGCCTCAGAAGCTGGTAACAGTAGCTTGTTTCTGCAGAGATTTCCCAGTGCTATACAAACATGAGCAGGATTCTTATCAGTAAGTTAATGGTTATTCAGCCAGCAGTTAAGGAAAGCAGCTCTAGATCTCAGGTACACAGGGCTGGAGAGTAAATGAAAGCTCAGGAGCAGAATGATGATGATTATGATGATGGCAGCTTACTTATCAGCTTAATACCCACCAGGAGTTTACCACCCCCCAGGTAGTTAATGCCTTTGCAGCTGTGTTATTATCCAAGTCTGGAGACTGTGAGCAGTGCTGAGATTGATCTCGCGCTGTGCTCGGCGCTGGGGAGTGCCAGTGCTGAGGGTCTCTGACCCCAGAGTCCTTCCTCGGCACCTCCTGGCCCCAAGCCAGTGCGCTGCACACTGACACAGAGGCCCAGCGCCGTGTCCATGGGACTTGACTCAGACTGAGGGGGGAGAGCTGCTTCCATTAGCAGCAACTTTTGTCTGTGATCCCTCTCTTTCTTTGGGTGGATGCAAAAGCTCCTACAGATCTTGCACCTGTCTGCTTGATGGGACTCCCCCAACCACTTTAGACAAGCTGAGTGCGGGTTGCCCTTCTGGCAAACCCCACATGGCTTAAACCCCTGGGTCTGAGGCATACCCCGGGCCTGGGAGAGGGACAGGGAAGTGGGGGAGGAGAACATTTCCTAATACCCCAAGCCTAGATGTCTGTCTAACAACAGCAATTTTTAAACCATCTTTAACTAAACTATTTACAGAAAATATGCTAGAGGATTGCTCATTGAAGACTAGAGATGAAACGCTCCGATGGCCACCACTGACAGTAAGAAGGAACTGGACAGGCGGCGGGCTGGCAGGGCCCTATATGCAGCCCCATAAAGGTGCAACTCGAGGGGGCTCCAGAGCTGACCCGACAGGTGCTGCTAGGGGAAAAATCTTACAGTGAACTGTGCACGTGGCATGCACACCCCTAACTGGAATCAATATGAGCAAGCACTCGAAGAAGAATGCCTACCGCCAGCAAAGCACACATTCTTCTCTGGTTAGACATCAGCATTAACCTGTACCAGACAATCTGGTCTCCATACAATAAAGAATTTGGAACAATGAAAGCAATGCAGGGTATTCTGAATACCGTCCTCTCAGGGTTTGTCTACATGGGGAAGTCGTACTGGTAGAAGGTAGGGTGTGAATTTAAACCGCTAGAGTTCCACCAGTATAACTCTGCATGTGGACGCTTTCGCTGATGGCCTTTTTATTAAGGGCCCTTTTTCAATTTAGTTTAGATCATGTTGGAAGTGATTTAAGCTAAGTTGAAAAAAAACTTATACCGGGAATGTTAATATGGGGTGTTATACTGGTATAACTAGAGCGGTTTAACTTTACCAGTATAACTGGGAAGATACCCCATATCACCAGCCCCTTATTCTCCTCTCTAAATAAAAGCCTTCTTGGAAATCCCTTGTACTTGAATGCTGGTCCAGTGATATAGCTGCAGTGCAACACATCATCATCTCAGGCAATCAAGGGTTGAGGCTGTCAGGCTCTATCAGTCCCATGCTATCAAGGGATGCTCAGTCCTAGGACTGAGACAGCAGCACATCATGCCACTTGCTAGTAACCCCTTGCTGGTCTGAGAGAGCAGCTGGAGCCACGTCCGGCTCCCTTAGATGGCCAGGTTCATGCACCACAGAGATACAATGAAAAACAGACTGTGGAGGTTCCCCCAAAAGAACCTTGAAAACAACATTTTAATATAAAATGTCTTGGGGAAAACTATTTAGATAAACTGTCAGAGTTCTCTGGTATGTCACTGCCTGGTTCTGGAGCGCTCCTGCCAAGGAACGGAACGCCTAGTTCTCATGTGCACCAAGAGCCCTTTCTGCTGCTCTGGGTCCTCAAGGGGGTGTCAATTAGAATCACCAGAGCAGTGTCAAAGAGTCTTAATGCAAATGAGAATCAGGGCAAGAATATGCACTCAGCCACATGGTACTGATTACAAACAAACCTACATCCAGTCTGTACCGTTGAAATTAAAACCAGGGGTTTCTCCTGGAGTCTCAACGAGGCTTGGGTCTGGGGGTGATTGAGAACCAGGAGCAGACATTTCTAGTCGCCCTTTCCAAGAAAAGGGAATGGCAAATCGTTGGGCTATGGCTAGAATTCTGACCTTCACAGAGCTTAGCATCCCCTCCCCAGAAGTGGGTCAGGAAAAAAAGGAGGGGGGGGTTGTCTCTCGCTGTCAGCTCCCCCCTAAAAAGTATGAACTGCAAGTCAGTGAATTTCTAAGTTACTAGCACTCAGGGCTCTCCAATTTCTCTTCTGCTAGGAAACTCTCCCAGCAAACGGGCTGGCCATTCTTGGTGCAAAGCAGACACTCACACTGCTGATCAAAGTGCAATTGAAGCACTGTTGGGGCAGATCATGGCTGGTCCCAGCTGTTTGTCTCTCACTATTGATTGGAATAGCTGGAGGGTTGGAAGCCTGCCCTCACAAGCTCAGAAGGCTTGTTCGAAGAGCGTGTTAGCTGACGGTTTTCATGAACTGAACTACTACTGCAAGGTGACGTGCTGAAGACTCCAGTTGTCAGGAAGGGATGATGTAAGAAAACGCTGTTTGCTCTGAGGGGAGAGAATTCACTGTTTAGAGTTGGAAGCCATACCTCTGAACTGAGGAGGCCGGCCCAAAAGGTAATATACTACCACCTAGCTCTTACATAAGCTTTTTGCCAGTAGATCTCAAAGTACTTTACAAAGGAGGTCAGTCTCATTACACCCCTGTAACATTGTGCAGTCTATACAGTGTTACAAAAATATGCTAATAAGTGAATGTAACGTAAAGGACAGTTACCTGCTCCGTAACTGGCGTTCTTCAAAATGTGTTGCTCCTGTCTATTCCACAGTAGGTGTGCGTACTCGCAACGTGCACCGGTGTCGGAAGTTCTTCCCCTTAGCAGTACCCGTACTGGGGGAGCACTGTGGTGACCCCTGAAGTAGCGCCTGCATATTGCGCTATAAGGGGAGCCACAGGCTTCCCCGACCCTTGGTTCCTTCTTGCTAGGCAACTCTGACAGAAGGGAAGGAGGGCAGGGTGTGGAACAGATAGGAGCAACACATCTCAAAGAACACCAGTTACAGAACAGACAACTGTCCTTTCTTCTTCGAGTGATTGCTCCTGTGTATTCAACAGTAGGTGATTCCAAGCAATATCTGTTGGAGGTGGGTAGGAGTTCACGATGGTCCAGGACGAAGTACCGCCCTACCAAAACCAGCGTCATCCCTAGACTGGGAGACGATTGCATAATGTGAAGTAAATGTGTGAACTGATGCCCAGGTGGCTGCCCTAGAAATGCCCTGGATGGGGAGATGGGCGATGCAGGCAGCTGAAGAGGCCTGAGCCCTTGTAGAGTGTGCCCTGACAACTGGTGGCAGGGGAATCCCTGCCAAATCATAGCCGCTGGATGGGAAAGCCACTGGGTGGAGATGGGCTGCCCCTTTGCCCGCTCGGCTGAGGCAATAAAGAGTAGAGAGGATTTCCAGAATGGCTTAGTCCGATCCAGATAAAAAGCTAGTGCTCTACGCACATCGAGCATGTGGAGGCGGCGTTCCTCATTGGAGGAAGATGCTCCGCTCCACATGGAAGGCGGAGACCACTTTTGGGAGGAATGCCGGGAGTGGGCGAAGCTGGACTTTATCCTTGTGGAAGACCATATGGGGGGTTCTGAGGTCAAGGCCCTAAGTTCTGAGACCTGCCGGGTCGATGTGATCACTACAAGGAAGGCCACCTTCCACAAGAGGTGAGACCAGGAACATATGGCCAGGGACTCAAAGGGGGCTCGTGAGTTGGGACAAAATCAGGTTTAGGTCCCATTGCAGCACAGGAGGTCTAGCGTACGGAAATGAACAGTCAAGGCGCTTCAGGAAGCGGGAGGTCATCGAGTAGGAGAAAACCGAGTGGCCTTTCACTGGCAGATGAAAGGCCGACATGGCCGCCAGGTGCACTCTGACTGAGGCAGGTGCTAGTCCCTGGGCCCTAATGGATAAGAGGTAGTCCAGGATAACCTGGAGAGGTGCGGCAGAAGGGGAGATTCCCTGCTCACTCGCCCACCTGGCGAACCTGGATCACTTCTCCATGTACATCCGATGCGTGGACGGCTTCCTGCTTTCCAGGAGGACTCACCTTTCCTGCTCTGAGCACCTATTCTCCTCCTCAATCAGCCACAGAGCAGCTACGCTGTTAGGTGGAGCGTGGCCAGATTGGGATGGAGAAGGTGCCCCCCATCCTGGGAGAGGAGGTCCGGGCGGAGTGGTAGTGCCCTCGGGGGAGGGCCGCTAAGAGGCATAGAAGGGGCCCGTACCAGTGCCCACGCCAGGGCTATGAGAATGACTTTCGCTTTGTCCGCCTTCACCTTCTGGAGGATCTTGGCAATGAGGGGAAATGGAGGAAAAGCACATAGGAGCTGGCCCGATCAGTTCAGGAGGAACGTGTCGCAGATCACGCCATCCCCCACCCCTCCCCTGGAGCAGAACCGGGGGGCAATGCTGGTTCTGACAGGATGCAAACAGGTTGATCTGGGGAGCTCTCCATTCTTGGAAGAGCCTGTGGGCGACCTCCAAGTGGAGCGACCACTCGTACTGGAGGAAGAAGATCCTGCTGAGGCGATCTGCTTGTGTATTGCGAGCGCCTGGGAGGTGAGCCACCCTCAGGGAGATATCGTGGGCTATACAGAACTCCCAGAGGTTCGGGGCTTCCTGGCAGAGAGCTAGGAAGTGCGTCCTGCCTTGCCTGTTGATATAGTACATGGTGGCGGTGTTGTCCGTGAGGACTCTGACCATCCTGTCGCAGAGGTGCGTGAGGAAAGCCATACACGCCAACCATACCATTCTGAGTTCTTTGACGTTTATGTGAAGGGCCAATCACAATCCCTGGGTTTGCATGTTCCCCAGGTGGGCTCCCCAGCCGAGGTCCGAGTTGTCCTCCCTGAAGGGAACCCCTTGCAGCATATTGCTTGGAGAGGCCCACCATTGTAGGGAACTCCGTATCTGGGGTGGAACCGTGAGAACCTTGTCCAGACCATCCCAAGCTTGGGAGAACTGGGAGGCCAGCCATATTTGGAGGGGACTCATATGGAGTCTGGCATGGCGGACCATGTAAGTGCATGCTGCCATGTGTCCCAGGATTCGAAGACACACCCTCGCCGTGGTCACAGGGAAGGCTGTGACAGAGGCGATGAGATCCCTTAGAGTCTCAAACCTGCCCAGGGGAAGAGAGGCTGTGGCCCTGGAGGAGTCTAGCAGGTCCCCAATGAACTCTATGCGCTGAATGGACAATAATGTCGACTTAGCCCCGTTCACGACCAGGCCTAGATAGGTGCAAGTCGAGAGGAGCAGTTCCACGTGGGACTCCACTTTGAAGCGAGACTCCCCCTTGAGGAGCCAGTCGTCCAGGAAAGGGAAGATTTGTACCCCCTCCCACCTGAGGTAGGCCGCTACCATGGACATACATTTCATGAAGACACTGAGAGCCATGGATAGGCCAAAAGGGAGGATTGCAAATTGGTAATGGTCCATCCTCACCATGAATTGAAGGAAGCATCTGTGCCTCTTGAAGATATGGACGTGACGATCCAGGGCCATGTACCAGTCCCCTGGGTCCAGGGAGGGGATAATGGAGGCCAGGGACTCCATGCAGAACTTGGAACGGGTTAGGAATCTGTTCAAGTTGCGCAGGTCCAGAATGGGCCTGAGACCTCCTTTTGCTTTCAGGATCAGGAAGTATCGGGAGTAGAACGCTTTGCCCTGGAACTGGACCCGTACGCTTTCCACTGCCCCCAGGTGAAGCAGCCGATCCACCTCCTGACTCAGATGGCGGATCGGGTCCGGGTCTTCCGTGGCCATCCCAGAGGGCGGGTGATTTGGTGGGGGTGAGGTGAACTGCAAGACGTCGCCCATGAAAATGGCAAATAAGGACCCACTGGTCCGAAGTTATACGGGACCACTCCCAGAGGAAGGCAGACAACCGGTTGCAGAACACAAACTTTATTAATTGGGGGGTCTCCCTGGCAAGAGGCCCGGTGCCTCCCTGCAAATGTTCAAAACTGCCCTTTTCCCTGCCTCTTGCCCTTAGAGGGTCCAGAGCGGGGCAGAGTGGGATTGACGCTGAGACCAACGCTTCTGGTCTCTGGGTCTTTTGTACAGGGGTTCATATCTGCCCCTTGCAAGCTGAGCCACTGGAAGCGGTTTGGCCTTGTCCTTAGCTGGAGGGACGTAGAGGCCCAAGGTCTGCAAAGTGGTGTGGGAGTCTTTCATCTCATGCAACCTAGCGTCAGTCTGGTCTGCAAAGAGCGCCTTGCCATCAAAAGGAAGATCCTGCACTATAGATTGGGCCTCCGTCGACAGCCCGGACAACAGGAGCCACGACGTCCTGCGCATGGCGATCGCTGAAGCCATCGAGCGGGCCGCCATATCAGCAGCATCGGACACCACTTGCAGGACCACTATAGCCATCGCCAACCCCTCTTCCACTAGAGCCTTGAAGTCCTTTCTGTCCCGGTCTGGGTGGAGGGGCTCAAATTTTGGCAGGGACTCCCACAGATTGAAGTCATACCTGCTCAGTAAGGCCTGGTGGTTGGCTACCCGAAGCTGGAAACTAGCCGACGAATAAAATTTTCTGCCAACGGAGTCCAGTCTCCTGGTGTCTTTGTTTTTGGGGGTGGGCGCAGGCTGATGCTGGCGCTCTCTGTGGTTTACCAATTGCAGTATGAGCGAGTTGGGTTCCAGGTGGGAATAAAAGTATTCATGGCCCTTCGCCAGCACAAAAGTATTTCCTCTCGGCCTTTTTCGAGATTGGGGCCAAGGAGGGGGGAGTTTGCCACAGAGAGTTCAAGATGTTGGCAATACGTTGATGCAGAGGGCGACAGGACATTAAAGAGGGAATCAGATGGACCCTCCATCTCCTCGGCCTGCAGCTGGAGGTTAGATGCCACCAGCTTTAGCAAGTCCCGGTGTGCCCTGAACTCCTCCTGCAGGACTGATGGCGGAGGTGCCGTTATGGTGTCATCTGGTAACAGAGAGAGGGCCCGCACGGAGCTGGGTGCCTTGGTCGGTGCCCAGGCGTCGAGACAGAGGTCTGAGTCCTAGCGGGGGTCTGCGGACGCATGACCCGTCGACTTGTCCCATGGGTGGCCAGAGGAGGCCGATAGAGCCTGGGACGCTCTAGCAACCGAACGGCCCTCCATTTGGGCTGGTGCCGATGGCCACGGTGCCCGCTGGCACCACTGTCATTGCCACAGGGTCACTTGCCATTGGTTCAGCTGAGCTTGCGATGGCAATATGTGTCCCAGCGGAACGGCACATAACGAGGATGGGTGCTGAGGCTGAGGTTGCCAATGAACGCTTGGTGCCGCAGGCGCGGTAGGAGTGGTGTCTATGACGACATCTCCCTCGGGACCAGGATTTCGACGTCAATGAGCAGTACCCATGCGATGAACTGCTTCGGTATGTGTGACAGTGATGCGAAGCCTGGTGCCCTGACACCAAGGTACCCCGAGGGGAGCCTCTGGCGTGACATCCAGATGAGCAGGAGCTGGAATGGGAACGCCGACGTCTGTCCTGTCCAGAGCAGCTCCGATACCCATGCCTAGAAGGTGAGCATTCCCGGTGCCTCCCTCAGTGCCTATGCTCGCTGGAAGGCAGCGTAGGAGGTCCCCGCAACTCCTACCCTGATGGTGGCCCGGATGGTCTGGCTGGAGTCGAGGGTGGTTGGGAGCTGACAGAAGAGCGGCCGCTGAGTGCCGAGTGGTTTGGGGAGCAGGAACTGCGGCTGTTCGGAGAGGTCTGATGGGCACCCAAGGGGGGTTTGCCTTGTGACCTAGGGCCGTGCCCATTTGAGAGCTTGGGATGAGCAGCGACATAACATCCTTCGCGGCCTGCACCACCTCTGGCGTCGACAGCATCCCTACCGGTGGGAATGCCTGGGCTAACGGTACCGAGCTGCTCCGCTCCACGCGAGTCGGAGCCATTGAGCCCGGGGGTGTGTGATCAAGGGCTGCCCAGCATGGGACCAGTCTCCCCCTTATCCTTATTGCAGTGGCGTTGCGAGGCCGGTCCCTTCCCTTGCTTCCTGGAAGGAGAGTGGCGCTGATTGCTCAAAGGGGCCTCGCTACGTATTGACTATGCGGCAGCCGGTGCCAAGTCCGATCTGCATACCAGGGTCAGGGTCAGCACCAACTCCATCAGGAGAGCTCGAAGTCTGAAGTCCCTCTCCTTCTTGGTCCTTGGTTTGAATGATCTGCAGATCTGGCAACGGTTGCTGACGTGAGTCTCAGGCAGGGAAGACACTCAGCGTGAGGGTCACTCCTGGGCATAGAACGGCTATAGGAGTCGCATGACTTGAAGCCTGGGGCATGGGGCATGCCCCGAACCCACTCTACCAACTGGAGGACGATCCACAAACAGTACCGCAAAGGTCGAGAAGAAGGGCTGCAGCAGAGCTGAAGCACTAAAGTTCCGACTACCTTCACTGGTGGCAAGAAGGAACTGAGGGTGGGGGAAGCTCGTGGCTCCCCTTACAGCGCGATATGCAGGCGCTACTCCAAGGGTCGCCACAGTGCTCCCCAATACGGGACTGCTAAGGGAAAAGATTTAGGCACCGGTGCACGTGGCGAGCACGCACACCTACTATGGAATACACAAGAGCAATCACTCGAAGAACTGGAATATGCTTCATGCAAAAGGTTTCTTGTAAGGTATCACAAAGCTTATAATCTACTGAGTGTCATCATCCTATTTGTATAAATGTACCACTCTTGTGTTATAGATGAAACTAGAAATATGAAATATAACTCTGAGGGCCTATTGTAATTATGCAAAGTGTGGACCATTAATGGTGGTTTGGAATCTTGATAACTCCCATTAACCAGGACAATTGACTGCAGATGGTTCTGTTTTACCTGTAAGTCTTCCTGTATAGGTGTGTGCTGGCAAGTGGGCAATGAAGCCTTGCAGTAACATGTGATCATGTCACCTGAACTGGAATCCATCTTTAACCTGGTGCTTTTCCATTGAGAAGGAGGGGGTGGGAACCAAGGGAGGGACAAAGGATTCCCGCCTTATGCAAAAGATACATAAAGGGGTAGAACAGAACATAGGGAGGAGAGGAGCCATCATGAAGAATCCCCTAGCTACTACCTAAGCTGGAATAAGAGCTGTACCAGGGGAAAGAATTGTGCCCAGGCCTGGAAGGTGTCCAGCCTGAAGAAAAAACTTAATGAAGCATCTAAGGGTGAGATTATCTGTATTCAGTTTGATTAGACAGAGATTTGCACATTTTATTTTATTTTGCTTGGTGACTTTGTTCTGTCTGTTACTACTCAGAACCACTTAAATCCTACTTTCTGTATTTAATAAAATCACTTTTTACCTATTAACTAACTCAGAGTATGTATTAATATCTGGGGGGGAGGGGCAAACAACTGTGCATCTCTGTCTACAGTGTTATAGATGGTGAGCAATTTATGAGTTTACCCTGTATAAAGCTTATACAGGGTAAAATGGATTTATTTGTATTTAGGCCCCATTGGGAGTTGGGAATCTGAGTATTAAAGACAGGAACACTTCTGTGAGCTGCTTTCAGGTAAACCTGCACCTTTGGGGCAAGTCATTCAGACTCTGAGTCTTTGCTGGAGCAGATGGGAATGACTGGCT
The DNA here is from genome assembly GCF_003597395.2 of Chelonoidis abingdonii. NCBI lineage: Eukaryota > Metazoa > Chordata > Testudines > Testudinidae > Chelonoidis > Chelonoidis abingdonii. Next base: position 19,773,022 of record NC_133784.1, read on the forward strand.
CAGCAAGACAGGGTGCTGGAGTCCTGAGCTGGCAGGGAAAGCAGGGGTAAAAGTAGTCTGGGCACATCAGGTGGCAGCTCCCAGGGGGTTTCTGTGATCCAACCCGTCACAACCTCTTTTTATAGTTGGGGAAACTGAGGCACAGGGGAGCAGTGACTTGTTTAATGTCACCCAACGGGCCAGTGGCAAAGCCAAGGACAGACCATCTCCACAGCCTCAGCCCAGTGCTCTATCCACCAGACCAATCTGCTTGTGTACACCGTGTGCTGTTTCGGGGGGGATTTTCTTTCTACAGTTGTTTTGCAAGCAAAACTACTAGGATTCAAACTGGCTAAGGTCTCCAGGTTTGAACATTAAAAATGTACCCCTAGCTGAAACTGTCTAGCTTCAGCTATCAACCACTGGCTCTCATTATGCCTCTCTCTGCTCGGTTGAAGAGCTAGTTCACAAATATTTGTTCCCCAGGTAGGTGTCATAAATAGATAGGTAAGGTAAGGGTTAAGTTTCTTTTACCTGGAAAGGGTAACCAAACACCTGACCAGAGGACCAATCAGAGAACTGGATTGTTTAAAAGTCAGGGGCGGAAATTTGGATACTCGGGGTCTTTTTTGTTTTCTCGGCTGTCAGTAAACAAGGTTTCCTCCTAACTCCTTCTTATTTCACATATTATACCAAAAGTCTGTAAGTACAAAGGAACCCCCAAAGCAAGTCGGCTATGAGGAGCTTTGGGTTGTACGAATAGATGTGGATGGCTGTGTCTTTTGTTGTTTTCTCGGCTGTGAGTTAACAAGCTTCCTCCTAACTGCATCTTATCTCCAAGTGTCTCCTACACATCTGTGAGTACAAAGGAACCCCAAGCCATTCGGCTATGAGGAGCTTTGGGTTGTATTTACATGTATGTGGATTGGTTGGACTGGTTTAATCGGGCTATCTTTTAAATCAGACTGTTTCTTCATATTTTCTTATAAGCAAGAGCCTGTATTGAGTTTCTTAATGCAAGATTATTGTTTTTTATTTTCTTTCTTTTTTTATATAAACTTTTCTTTTAAAACGTGTGGAAGTTTCTTTTCCTAGGGAGGCAAAGGGAAGGGAAAAGCCAGGCTGTGGGCTATTTTCCTATTGCTTTCAGGGAAAGAGCAGGCTACGGGGAAAGAGAAAAAGAATCACCTCTGTATCAGGTATCTGTCTCCCTCACGGGAAGGCAGGCACGGGGAAAGGCAAAGCCAAGCTGTTGGTATTTTGCATCTCAATTGTCCTGAGGGCAGAGAACGCTTATCTCTTGGGAAGCAGAGAAACCGGTTTCTTGATACTCGCAGGCTAGACCAAGAGGCAAGCCTGGGAAGGAGGGGGGAAGGGATTTTCTCCCCTGCTTTTAGCATCCAAGGGATTTGGAATCTGGGTGTCCCACCAAGGGAGGGTTGGGGACACCAGAGAGAGGAAAGGGGGGATCAGGCCCCATCAATTCCTGATCTGGTGGCAGCGAGAATATCCAAGCTGGTAGTGAGCTTGGGGGAGTTTCAGGTAAGCCCCCAGATTTTGGACGCTAAAGTCCAGGTTTGGGACAGGACCAGATTGTGGACGCTAAAGTACAGGTCTGGGACTGGGAGGCTAGATTACCACAGTAGGTAATTACAAACTGAACAAGTCACTCCCCAACCTACTCTTTGTTAAGCTAAGTAGATTGAACTCCTTGAGGTTACCATTCTCAGGCAGGTTTTCCAATCCTTTAATTGTTCTCCTAGTTCCTCTCTGAACCCTCCCCAATTTACCAACATTCCTCTTGAGTTGTGGACACCAGAACTGGATACAGGATTCCAGCAGTGGTTACACCAGTGTCAAATACAGAGGCAAAATAACTTCTGTGCTCCTACTGGAGATTCTCGTTTATACATCCCAGGATTGCATTAGCTCTTTTGGTTCTTTTTGATTATCCACCACAACCTCCAAGTCTTTTTCAGAGTCACTGCTTCCCAGGACAGAGTCCTCCATCTTGTAAGTATGGCCCACATTCTTTGTTCCTGGATGTATAACTATATCTGGCTGTATTAAAACACACAGTTTGCTTGCATCCAGCTTTCCCAGTGATCCAGATCGCTCTATATTTCAGTTCCCAGGCTCATCTTCTGGAGACATTGTACACTTTTCCTTCAAGGACAAGGTCAGTCCTCATCCTCAGAGGAAACTTGTACAACACCTCCAAAAGATGAGCCTGAGAACTTAAGTGGAGTTGGCTTGGTCCTCTGAAGGTTTCTCAGTGGGTTACGCCAGGTGCTTAGCTTTCCGAGCGGCATTTCCTGCATCCCCTTCATTACAGTAAAATGGGGGCCAGGACTCTCATACAGCTGTCAGTGTGGGTTTGGAACAGCTGCTCTGAGCCAAGGCAAGCAAAGAATGCCCAGCTTTCACAGTCTGCTTTCGCTGAGCGTGGATGGCACAAAATCTGACTAGCCTTGTGACCACAGAGCTTCAACACAAACCATGTGGGGCATCCACAGGCAGGAGCCATTTCCAAAGGTTACACCAGGCCACTCCACAATGGGGTATTTTCTTTCCCAGGCTAATTGATGATGTCACCGAGGCAGTTTACAGGAAGAGGTTTCAGTTGGTAAACATGTGAGCTGCTGCCTTTTAGAAAGTTTCCAAAAAAGTCACATCTGGCATAATTTGAAAAGCATCAGTAACGGGAAGCCTGAGTGACATATATTGATAGTGTCAGAATCAGCAACTGCCTCCCCTGGAAGAAACACATCGGGGTTAATTCCAAAAGGAGGAGAATAACTACTTCTGTAAGTGTATTTGAGCATCTTGAGAGAGGGACTCATTTGCTTGTTCAAATTCTAGCTGTTAGACTGCCAAACCGAAAGGTGATGTAGCCTTCCACTGGCAGAATCTTTTTTCTGCATAGGAGCATAGTCTGCTGCTCCAGATCTGGAAGTTAAAGCATGTCCAACCCCACAAAACAACGCATGCCCTTACCAATGCCATGGGAAGCACCTCTACTGGACCTTTCCCCTGAGGAAAGTGTCTTGGGCTCTTACAAGAATAGTTTGTTCAGCTGGTCTGTCACTTTTGCTATAGTTAATTCCAGATCAGTGTTTGCACTTGGGGTTTATGGTTCCTCCTCTCAGAAGTTCTAAAGCTAGTAGTCTTGTGACCTGTGCCCAGCCCAAGCTGGGCCCAAACCGTGTTGGCCTTGGGTAGGACCATAATGCAGCTGGATGTGCATTCTGCTTGAAGATGTCCTCACAAGCTGTCAGTCTTGATCACAGGACCCAATTCTTTTCTTACCATTCACTCTGCAGCTTCCCATATTTCCAACATGAAAGCCAACCTACCAGCATTGATGGAGCGTACCAGAGGATAGGTCCAGATAATGCCAAGATGGAACTCAATCAGCCCCTTACAGGCTCTTTTACACTTCTGGAGAATTCAAGTTCGCCTAAAAAGTTGTTCTTTTTGCATCAAACATGCTCTTCTCTTCAAAGCAGACATTTTCATTTGTGGGGTTTCTTTAAAGCATTTTTTTAAAGTCTTTCAAGCACTGAAACGTAACAGCAACAAGAAAGGGATAGAATTTATCTTGTAAGGAGATACAGAAAGTCTATTTCTCTTTAGATAAAGCCCTTACCCAGGGCAGGAGAAAGAAAAAGGCAGAAATAAAGCTATCCCCCAAGGAGAATCGTTGGCTGCAGGACTGTCATAACTATAAAGGGAACGGTAACAACCCTCCTGTATACAATTCTATAAAATCCCTCCTGGCCAGAGGCACCAAAATCCTTTTACCTGTAAAAGGTTAAGCAGCTCAGGTAACCTGGCTGACACCTGACTCAAAGGACCAATAAGGGGACAAGATACTTTCAAATCTTGACAGGTTTCAGAGTAGCAGCCCTGTTAGTCTGTATCCGCAAAAAGAACAGGAGTACTTGTGGTACCTGAAAGACTAACAAATTTATTTCAGCATAAGGCTTTCGTGGCTACAGCCACTTCATCTGATGCACAGAATGGAACACACAGACAGAGAATTTATACATACAGAGAACATGAAAAGGTGGAAGTATGCATACCAAACAGGAAAGAGGCTAATTCAATTGAGATGAGCTATGATCCGATCAGCAGGGAAAAAAAACTTTTGAAGTGATAATTGAGATGAGACCATAGAAGAAGGTGTGAGGAGAAACTTAACATAGGGAAATAGATTCAATTAGTGTAATGACCAGCCATCCCAGTCTCTGTTAAACCTGAGTTAATTGTATCTAATTTGCATATTAATTTCGAGTTCAGCAGTCTCTCTTGGAGTCTGTTTTTGAAGCTTTTTTTGTTGCAAAATGCCACCTTTAAGTCTGTCACTGAGTGGTTAGAGAGTTGAAGTGTTCTCTCCTACTGGTTTTTTGAATGTTATGATTCCTGATGTCAGATTTGTGTCCATTTATTCTTTGCGTAGGAGAGACTGTCCGGTTTGGGCCAATGTACATGGCAGAGGGGCATTGCTGGCACATGATGGCATATATACATTGGTAGATGTGTGCAGGTGAGCGAGCCCTGATGGCATGGCACAGATGTGATTAGGTCCTATGATTGGTGTCACTTGAATAGATAAGTGGACAGAGCTGGCATCGGGCTTTGTTGCAAGGATAGGTTTCTGGGTTATGTTTATGTTGTATCGGTGTTGTGCAGTTGCTGGTGAGTATTTGCTTCAGGTTGGGAGGCTGCCTCTAAGCAGAGGACTGGCCTGTTCCCTCAAGATCTGGAGAGCGAGGCATCTATCTTTAAGGATAGGTTTGTAGATCTCTGATGATGTGCTGGAGAGGTTTTAGTTGGGGGCTGAGGTGATGGGCTAAGTGGCATTCTGTTATTTTCTTTGTTGGGGCCTGTCCTGTAGCTAGGTGGCTTTCTGGCTCTGTCACCTATCTGTCTTTATTTCACTTCAACAGGTCGTGCTGATTGTTGTATTGTTTCTTCTGGCTCTGTCAATCTGTTTTTTCACTTCAACAGGTGTGTATTGTAGTTTTAAGAATGCTTGATAGAGATCTTGTAGGTGTATATCTCTGTCTGAGGGATTGGAACAAATACGGTTGTATCTTAGAGCTTGGCTGTAGACAATGGATTATGTGGTGTGTCCTGGATGGAAGCTGGAGGCATGTAGGTAAGTATAGCGGTCAGTGGGTTTCCCGTATAGGGTGGTGGTTATGTGACCATCGCTTATTAGCACAGTAGTGTCTAGGAAATGGACCGCTTGTGTGGATTGGTCTAGGCTAAGGCTGGTGGTGGGATGAAAATTGTTAAAAATCACTGTGGAATTCCTCGAGGGCTTCTTTTCCCTGGGTCCAGATGATGAAGATGTCATCAGTGTAGCGCAAGCAGAATAGGGGTGTTAGGGGACCAGAGCTAAGGAAGCATTGTTCAAATGGGGGGTGCAGGGGGGACTTTTGTTTGTACTCTTTGTTTTGGGGATTGTTCGCTCTTGGAACTAAGAGAGACCGGACATCAATCCATGCTCTCCAAATCTTTCTGCACAAGTCTCTCATATTTCAAACTTGTAAGTAACAGCCAGGCAAGGTGTATTGGTTTTATCTTTGTTTTCTCAACTTGTAAATGTTCCTTTGCTAGAAGGAGGTTTATCCCTGTTTGGCTGTAACTTTGAAACTAAGGCTAAAGGGGGTTCCTCTGGGCTCTCTGAATCTCATTACCCTGTAAGTTATTTCCATCCTGATTTTACAGAGATAAACTTTACCTTTTAATAAAATCCTTCTTTTAAGAACCTGATTGATTTTTCATTGTTTCAAGATCCAAGGGTTTTGGATCTGTGTTCACCAGGACTAATTGGTGAGGGTATATGTTCAAGCCTACCCAGGAAAAGGGGTGTAAAGACTTGGAGGGGACGAATTAGTCTCAAATCTGCCCAGGAAAGGAAGGGTTAGGGACTTCGGAAATATTTGGGGGAAGGCAGCGTTTCAAGTAGCTCTCCCCTAAGATTTGGAAACCGCTTGGTGGTGGCAGCTTACTGTTAACCTAAGCTGGTTAATAAGCTTAGGGGGTCTTTCATGCGGGTCCCCACATCTGTACCCCAAAGTTCAAAGTAGGGACGGAACCCTGACAAGGACATTCCCCTGTACAAGCTAAGGATCACATGAAGTGAACACTCAGTGGCTCTTGGTGCTCCACGGGCAGCCAGAAAAAAAAGCCATGTGACTTGGAAGGGCACACTTTTGCTTTGCAAGCTGTAGCTGTAGACCTGCTCCAGTAGATCAGAGCTCGAGGAGTTACATGACACGAACACAGCCTGGTTACTCAGAAAGACAGTGAGTGCTGCAGATTGTTCTATACGATATACAGCCCAGCAGGTTCAAATCTGCAGCTTCAAGTTAGGCTCTTAAATCCTCATTTAGGAACCCAAACAAAAGCAGCCTAATTACCAAGAATGCTGAGCTAATGCACCTCCCATCTTCAGTGGGATTTAGGGATGTCTGAAACATCAGCCACTTTGATAGAAGTGTGTAAACAGGGATTTTGAGAGCTTAATTCTAGGCATCCAGGTCTGAAACTGCTAGGCCTATCCAATACATTTCCCCTGACTTACAGTCCCACTTACAGAGGCAATATGCTGTACTGCAGGGGTTCTCAAACTGGGGGTCGGGACCCCTCAGGGGGTCGCAAGGTTATTACATGGGAAGGTGATGAGCTGTCAGCCTCCACCCCAAGCCCCACTTTGCATCCAGTATTTATAATGGTGTTAAATATATAAAAAAGCGTTTTTATTTATAAGGGGGAGGGGGGGTCACACTCAGAGGTTAGCTATGTGAAACGGGTCACCAGTACAAAAAAGTTTGAGAACTACTGCTGCACTGGATGCAGAAGCCCTGGGGAATGGCTGTAACTGTAGGGCTTGCTGAACAGAGGTTGTTCACTCTACTAATCAGCCAGGATCTGGTGGCTCACCCCAAAGCTTGGTTTTCCCTCTCCCAAGCAGCAGATGAGTAAGCCTGTTACATTTGTTTCCATGGCTGCTTTGATGGCCTTTTGTCAAAGTCCCATGAGGGTTGTGTAAGTCAGAGATGGAAAAGAGCTTGCTCATCTGCCTGCCAAGACAGAATTTGTCCTCTCTAGACAAAGCCCTGGAGGATAGACTGAACTAAGTTTAAATGTACCATGGGGCTTTTTGTCCCTTTCCTTGGAAAGACTATTCCACAGTAAGACAGGTCTTACTGACCGCAAGTTTTCCTTTGCTCTATTTCACTCATTTATGCCCCTTCTCGGATCACCCTATCTTTTTTAACTGCCTGTGTCAAATACTTGGAGACAGATTTCTCCCACCATTAGCTGTTGCTTAGTCGAGCTGTACATCCTTGACAATTTCTCCATATCAGCCGATTTCATGACACTTTTTGTGCCTCTCTGAATTCCCTCCAGCCTCTCCACGTATCTGACAGGGCAAGGGAAGCTGGAGTTGTAAGTGACTATGCCGGGACAAAAGCCCTTTTTATATAAAAGCAACAAGGTCTTAAAGCAAAAGTACATGCAATTTAACCTGCTGACAAACAGGGCTGAGAAGTGCTGCTGTCCTACCAGCAGCTGTGTTGATGTTTGGACCAAGAGTATGTCAGTTTTTAAAATTCGATTTCATCTGACTACGATGACCATATGTCCCGTCTGGCCAGGACAGTCCCTTTTTCAAACTCTGTCCTGGCCATTCCAACTTTTTTGGCAAAACTGGGGCATTTGCCTACAGCCTTTGTGCTGGAGCCCAGGGAACATGTGCAGTGGGAGGTTCTGCTGAGGGTGTTTCCCCAGTCAGCCCAGCCAGCCATGGCTCCCAATCACTGTAATCAAACAATCTCCTCTGGCAGAGGAGAGGAAGGTGGAGGGGGCAATTCAGGGACCCGCTCCCTGTCCAGAAAGACCAGCTGGGACTCTGAGGGCAATCCACAGAATTGGATGTGCCAGAGGCAAAAGGAACCGAGAAGGCTGGGTGAGACTCAGGCACCTCCAACCCTCTGGCCCGACAGCTGGGCTTCACCATTGCAGTCAGGAGACTGTTGGGCACAAGAGCTGCAATATTAGGACATGGTTTCGAAACAGCCTTCTTTCTAGTTCTGTTATGTGCGTGTGTGGTCCCCAGGGTGCCGCCAGCATAGCTTCAGCACCCTAAAGAGAAGCAACTTCAGCTCTGGATTTGCAAATATGCCTGCTCCAAAAGAGTGCCTGAGACAAAAGGGTACATCTTCACTGCAGTGTAAACCCAGCCGGTCAGCCCCAGGTCAGTCTAGCCTGGGTGTGCAGCACCGCGCTGCAAAGCCCTGCCTGTGATGCTGCAATCCCCTGTGCATGTGGCTGGAACTCCTGAGAGCACATCCCAGGGAGCTCTGCACAATACTCAGCCAAGCCGTTCTAGGACTGTTTTCCAGTCAACAGTGGGAAACTGGGCTGTCCGTCTGGGCACAGGGGGAATTGTGGGAAGGCACTGGAGGACTAACAACACTACGGTGGTTTAGCCTGTGTCCCCCCTGCAAAGTGGAGAGATTACCACACCTAATGAAAGTGGCACCCAGGTTCACCCTCAGCCAGGCCAGCTAGCCTGGGGTTAAAAGCACCACTAAACGCAGATGAAAGTTTTGCACGGGGGTAAGGGGAGAATTAATGGCAACACCTGGCTGAGAGCTGGGGCTAGCTGAAGGGAAGACTGACCAGAGTAAATTTCATTTTAGTTGTTTCTAGTCTCCCCACAACACACCCAAATTGTTTGCACCCTGGAAGTCCCAGAGCACTAAGTGGGCTGGCCAGATGAGCTGCCCTGGGGTAGCACCGAGTAATGCACACAGGGCCTCCCCCATGGAAGGACAGCTATGGCTCCATCTCCTCCCATGGTGAGTGGTGTGGTTTTAGAAAGGAGAGGCTGACCCAAAGGAGAGCCGGCAGTCTGTTTACCTTGCCCCGGGTTACCTTGCCAACAAGCCCGTTGTAAACTCGTTAAGCATATTAGCAGTGGGTTTGTGAAATGGAGTGCATGATGCAGTGACGCACTCCTGTTCCAAGAACAGCCACAGGAGCAGAGCAACAGCAGCCCGCTTACCAGGATGCTGGGGAGCAGCAATGCAGAGGCAGGTTGTTTTAGTGGAGCTCCTTGTTTCATGGCAGACTCGAAACCTCCACTGCAACGCAGCAACCAATCAAACCCTGCTGGCCTGCAGCCCATCAGGGCTCTAGGATGCAAGGAGGCAACTCTGTGAAGCAGGCCATCAAATTACACCACGGAGAAACAGTGGCATAAATATTCAGACCATTTTTCTCTGGTGCTCAGGGAGGAGAGGGACTGAGATCCAACATGGATCTCATGCAGCGTGTGTTCTCCTTGCAGCCCATGGAGGGGACACAGGCACTCATCTCTTTTCCCCATCCTCCCCACCCATCACATCCACCCCACACTGCCAGAGATGGGATATTTTTGCCAAAAAACACACACAAATGCAGGAAAATGCGTTACAGTAAAACTGGAGCCCAGCTCTCCTTGCTGAGGCTAGTCCCAAGAACCTGAGCAGTGTCTTCTATCCATCACCAGCCTGTGGCTGTACAGAGACACCCAAAACGACTGCCTTGGGAGGAGAATGTGGGGCTGTACTTTATGACAGCAGATGGGAAACAATCCAGAGAGGACAGGGTGGGAGACAGACACAGTCACAACTGTGATATGCTCCCAGGAGGTGGAGAGGTTACAACTGCCCCCTACAGCCAATGCCTCAGAGCCAGCCACGCCTGGCAGGAATTTCTGGGTGAGCTTGTGTGAGGGAAGGTGGACCAGGTGCTGCAGTGGGCTGGGGACAAAGGATGAGTCTGTGCAATGCACATGGCAGGGCAGGGCGTGGGACAATGGAGCATTCTGCACAGGTCCCACAGGATCACCTAAACATTAAACAAGGGCAAAGGGTCATAGGAACATCCTCTGGAGAACAAAGAGGTGTCCACCCGGCTGTGTATCTGGGGCAGTCTGTTAGGATCCAACACTTAGGCTGCGTTAGCAACACCAGGCTAGCCTCTGTGTCACAAACCAGGTAGCAATGATGAGCAGTTCCCCAGCTTCCAGCTAACCCATTCACAAGGCTCATGGGGGGACAAGAAGGGACAACCCAGCCCAGAAACTCCAGACCTAAGAGCTCCACAATGCTTGGACAGTTCCCATCCAAACTGTGCTCAACTCGTACTAGAATTACTCTCAGAGGATATGGCATACCCTTCCCTGAACTCCCCCTCCCTTGGCCAGACTACTCCATCTGGTCCCAAGGGGCCCAGGACAGTCCCTGCGAACAATGGTTGGTGGGGAAGCCAAGAAACCAGAACCAATGACTAGTTTATCTTGCCCAATACTGACATGCAACCACAACAGATTATTTTAAGATAGCACCAGAGGAAGCAATGGAGACAACTGTGTCACATGGCAAATCTAGCAGAGAGATGGTCAATGTTTCATTATCCTACACCTGCCCCTTTTGTGCTAACAGCGGTGCGTGCACTCACAACAGCGGCACGCACAAGTGTCCAGCTCCATGGACAAAATGGCCAATTTGCATGAACAAGCTACAATCATCAGGGTGCCGCTCCCCATCAGTTTTCACACACTGCACAGGCTGGCCTTTGGCACTTGCCACTTGTAGCTGTAGCACATTTCAGCCTCACGTTAAATCTGCCCGAGGACAGTAGAGGAGAGGTACTCACTATGCAGCAGAGTCATTCAGCTGGTACTCTCGGGAGCGGTTAAAGCAGGCCTGGACGCCATTATCAGCCCACAGCCTCCGAATCACATTGGCAAGGTCCTCTGGCATGATTCCCTGCTCCTCCGCAGTGCAAGAGAGTGCAAATAACTGACGGGCATCATCCTGCAGGGAACAGCAAACCACAAACATCAATGAAGCTCCTGAGCAACAGCTGCTTCTCACATCTGCTGCGTACCACGCTGAAGTCTTATCGCCAAGCCTTGTACTAGAGGAACATAGCGCTCTGAAACCCAGGAGGTTTGCACCTACCATGTACCATGCATGTGCCTCTAAGGCTCCCAAGAAACTCCTCCTCGGGGAGGTTCGCTTCTTTGAGTAATGGGGCAAGTGACACTTCAAATCTTTGCAAAGAAGCCAGCAGAAAAATCTACGCTTTGAGACTCCACTGATTTCCTGCAGGGCTGATGGAAGGCAAACAAACTAGATGTCAATTAAAAAAATATGCAGTCATGGCTCATCATTGGTTACTTATCCCTGGGAACAGCAATACACCGTTTGGATTAGCTCGTAACCTGACAGCAAGGAAACTCGGGCAAGATTGTTCAGGAGCCATTGCATTTACAATACAGAGATCTCCTCTTGTTCCCTTGCCCACACACCGAAGTTATGACACTGGAGGGAAATTGGTGACAGACTGTCAAGTGTCTGCAAGGCATTCTGGCGACTAAGGCAGAATATTAGACATGAACCGGAGCCCTACAGAGTTGGCCAGTCACCGAGATGGCTCGATCAGTCCATTGTTTGGAGGAGAGGGAGCATTTTGGGTAGCAGAATAGATGCTGCACTCTGACTGCTCTGCAGGCTCTCCCAGTGCTGAGCAGAACTCTAAAAGCAGGATCAAAGCGTGCTGCAACACACAGGGGGAGAATCAGACACAGCCTCTCCAGCTGATCGGCTGCTGGCATGTACACAGCTGGGCTGCTGCACCTCCAGCTTTTCAGGCCCCATCGCAACACTGTCTCCAAAACACCCTGCACTTCTAATTGGAGGGGCTTTTCACAACAGCACGTGACGGCCACCCGCTTGAGCACGCCCAGGGACTGCACCGGGGACCTCTAGCACTGAAAGAACCTGGCTCTGTAGTGGGGACTGCAACAGACTAGCATCCTCTGTGGTCAGACTTGGAGCAAATACATAAGACACACTACCCAGCAGTTACACATACATTTACTTCTCAGGAGCCCATAGAGGTCAGAAAGGAAAGGACCAGGTCCTCTGCCATGCCACGGTATCAGGGATGCATTCCTAGCTGCCGACTCCTCCAAACAATAAGCGAGATTTCATTTCAACTGGCCTCTTAAACCATGGAGTGGACGGGGCAGGGGTGAGAGGGGGAAAAGACTACACCTCACTACACAGTGACTGCTCAGCTTTGTCTCCTCTGCCTTTTATGACCCCATGGCAAACAGAGAGGTAGCAGGAAGGCCAAGCTAAGAATGGAAGCATTCCCTGCTGAGAAGTGGGAGGGACAGAGACTGGAGCATCTAGAAACTCTTTGCCTCAGCATTTGTAGCTACTCACTCAAGACAGCCCTCAAAGGAATAAGCTTCCAGCAGAGCCCAGTTCATCTGAATTGCTGAGAACCCACAGCTGGCTCTGCCACATCAGCCCTGTGTGGTCTGCAGAACTGTCCTCGTCAACTCCTTTGTGCTGGCAGTTCCCCGTGCAGCCTCCTGCCCTTGGCCCAGGAATAGAGACAGCACCAAGGAAGTAAACTGGGTTTGGCCTCTAGCACTGCCAGCCAGCTTCACACTGCCAAGAGGCCATAGGCTTAAACATCTCTTTTTCTGCTGGGAGCCCTTCTGACAGGTACAACCACCTCCAGGCTTTAAGGAGAACAGACAGTTTTGCTGCTGCAGTTACATTTTCTGCTCATAGCTGGCTTGGCAGGAGGACCAGCTTCCTCAGGTATACAAAGCCTCTTGTATTTTAAACCACAGAATCACAGTATGACTCAGTGGCCACCTGAGCACTTGCTACATGCTGCTAGGGCTCTCTCCATCGACCTGCAGGGCAACAAAGTGGTACGCAGCAAATGGGGAAGAACGCTAGAGCAAGTTCTTGTCTGTCTGGCACACTGCACGTATTTATAAGGAAGTGAATCATGCTGAGCTTGGTTTGCCTGCTCTTGTCCTACTAATAAACCTGAGCTGAGCTAAGCCAAGCTGGGAAAGCAGCTCCTTTTCCCTGGCCTACACTAAGCTTGGGAAATACGTACCTACCAGAGGACCCTAGTAATCTCGGTGGCTTTAAGGTCACCTGGAAGCTAGCAGCTTGGCCAAGGTGAAGCACTGCATGATGGGAGCTGTACTGATTACTGCGCTTCCACTGCATTCATGAGCAGAGTGGCTGCGACCCGCTCTATTTCATACACATAGCTGAAGCATCAGAAGTCTGGCCATCTTGTCTTAAGGATTCTGGAAGAGACTTATTTGGGGGTGGGGGCAGCTATTGAGGCAGATCTGAAGTTAGAGGAACCGTGCACAGCCATATTCAGCGTTTTATAGCTGGGACACTTCCTCCCTCCCCATCCAACACCACAAGCAATAGTACTACAACGGAAGTCAAAAAAAATCAGGCTCAAACGTCTAATGCATGTGGTTTAATTCTGCCACCACTTGCACTAGCATCAAGCAAAACTGCTCCAGCTGTTGGCTGCAGGGCTGATGTTAGGCCAACCATGCATTCAAAGCAGTCCCCCGCGGCAGTGCCCACAACCACTTACTCAGGGTAATCATCACAAAACTCTCCCCAAGCACTAACTCCCAGCTCTTCAGAGGACTGGAGCAAGGTAATTAGCACTGGTCAGCAGCAAGGATCCCACTTATTAAAGCACCTTTACACAAGTCCCTAGAAGATTTTAGGTCATTACCAGCTTACGATCGGGATCGAAAAATAGTGTTAGAAGACCTATCCTGTACCCTCATTAGCAAGGGGGGGCTTCTGGGAGCACAAAGCTCGTCCATTAGCCTTCAAATCAAAGCATTCCTCACGAGCCAGGACAGCACCGCACACATGGTCATTAGGCAGATTAAGGACACCTGCCGTCTCTCAGATCTCGCCATGCACAGTTTAAGCGATTGAGGGATATTGCTGGGGCCTGTATACAAACAGCATCCTGTTTCTGATCCCCCAGGTAATGACCAACCAAATCAGACACGCGGTTTTGCATAGTGAGCAAACCCTGAACGAGGGAGGTCCCTGGCAGAGGAAAAAAAACCATATGATTGCTACTGCTATTGTTAGCTCTCCCCAGCCCTACTTAGCCCTCACACCGTGTCTTGGTGCGTCACACATGGGGAGTGCAGCATTATCCACAGAAGGCACAGGGAGGCAACTTGCCTGATGTCACACAGCAAACCTAGGGAGCCAGGAATAAAACCCAGCTCTGCTGAAACGCCAGCCACTGCTATAGCCATTAGGCCATGCTGCCTCCTATCTAGATCCCCTTTGCTCATGCTGGCCCTTAGCTCACTCCTGGTGGCTACCGGGAGGGAGCAAACAGTGGAGTAGGTCAGGGCACAGGCCTGGACCAAGCCCGAGGCACTTTGGTTCTCTGCACCTGAAAGCTCCCCCCCGATTCAAGCTTGCGCCCTAGAGACATCTGCTCCATCCCTCAGGCTGGAACCCAGCAGGATGGAGGACAGGTCACACATGGTGCTCAGGTGGGAGCTGAACAAGCACTTGCCTGGCTGCAGTGCACAGCATAGCAGCACATGCCCACGCCTGCAGTCCTCACGCTAAACATAACCCTTGAGGCCTTAGGGGCTGGCTTGGTGATGTTGCTCAGGCCTCACCCACTCAGAAGCACAGCTCTTAAAATGTATTGAGTGCAACTGCTGCTGGGCTTGGCTAGCCTCACCCCCCCAACAGCCAGCAAGGTTCTAGGCACCAACTATTCTAGGATTCAGCTATTCTTGCTCCTTGAACGCCACATTCAGACAGGCAGCAGGAAGAGGAGCTCTGATCCCCCAACGCCAGGACTATCAGTGAAAGCAAGGACAATCCGCAGGCACAGAGAGGGTAACTCACCGCTCTTGCAGGGTCGCCGAAGTCAATCTGCAGGTTGCCCATGGCTTTGATGATGGCCATAATGGACTGAATGGTGTTGCTGTAAACCACGGCTTTGTATTGCCTGCACTCCTCTTCTGAGTAGCCATCCTCATGGATAATCCTTGAAGAGAGGGTGGAACAAAGTCAGACCATCACTGAGCTGACCATGTCCCAGCTGAGCTCCTCAGCAGAACCTACCCTCAACCCTGCTCCCTCACTAGGATTCACATTGCTCACTGGGAGCTGCCCCCATTCAGTTCTGTGCAGCAGCTCCCTCTCCAGAGGGCGGGAAGCGTTCCCCCAAGAGGCACTTTCCAGTGGAAACTGTCTCTGGGTGCAGCACCACTAAAGAGGGCCATGTTACCAGCATGGGAGCCCAGCACTGGGGATGAAAATAACTGTGGCAGTGCTGCCCGACTCCAAGGGGAGGAGACAATCACACAGACGTTTGCTAGATACTATGGCTGCTATGAAAGACGGGGTCCCCAGCCAGGGCAGGGCACTCAGCCTGTGGCAAGCACAGGGCACTGCATGTTTCCCACTTGAGCGCTGTCCCTGGACCCAGCTTTCAGATTAACCTACTAGGGTTGTCACCAACATCCCTCCCCAAGCAACACCCTAGCCAGAGCTCTCCCATCATCCCATCCTGACTCCAAGAGGGGTCCCCCCACATCTCTACACTCCCACCTCCCAGGAGAGGGATCTCCACAGACTTCTCACCTCAACTACAGCAAAAAAGGAGGAACCCCCCACACTGGATTTTGGGTCCTCAGTTCTTGCCCGCCTGCTTCTGATCATCCCCAGACCTCAGCCTCTCACAGCTTTCTACAGTAGCTGATCAGTTCCAGAATCACTGCCTAGAGTTAGCTCAGCAGCCATGAAACTGATCATGGTTCTGGTCAAGTTTAGTCAGCTGCTGCTGCTGAGAGAAGATGGGGGCTGGTTTTTTTTGCAGAACTGAAGAAGAGACTCTTCTCTCCCAACCACCACCTAGAGCAGTGGTTCTGAACCATTTCCCTACCACAAGCCCATGTTACAACAAGAAAGAATTAGTCACCATAAAAAAGGGAGGGTGATCACAACCCCTTGGTTGTGCGGGGACCCCCGTGACCCGATACATCCCACAGAAGCAGTTCGTCTGTGATCAAGGCTGTGGCTCTGCTGCTGTCCCCAACAGCAATACTGAAATCCACTAGACTCTGCTTGGGTTCCCTGCAGCTCAAACAACTAGCCAGCATAGCAACAGTGAAACTGACCAGATGCTCATCAATTCCACTTGCAGCAGAGCTCTCAATTATGTACCAGCCAGCCGGCAGGCATAAGTTTGTTACCTGCCACTAATTTTTCAAGCCTGGATGTGCCAGGATAAATTGAGCAAACACAGCCAACCTGTTCAGCTCCAGTGTGCTGTGCTGATTGGGTAGAGATGCCCAAAATAGCCAGATTCTGTAGCCCTTTAAAACTTAAGCATTTTATTGACTCATTAAAACATCTCTTCTTGTACTCTAGTCTCCAATCCACCTTAATCTAGCAGAACAATCTGTTGCATTGGGCTCTCATACCACAGGGGATCACAAACACTTCAGCAAGAGGCTCAGACACAGATAACGTAACTAAAGGATCTGGTTTTAAATACATTTGAGTATTATTCTGAGTAGCAGCTTTTTGTATTGCAGTAACATTAGAAGCACCAACCGAAATCAGGGCCCTACTCTGAGAGCTGTCACATAGCATGAGACCGTTCGCTCTTTGGGGCAGGGACTAAGCAAAGCAAAAGGGAAAGATTATTTTACCAGTGGGGAATTGAGGCACAGAGACTCACTTATTTGCCCACTCAGGAAGTCTGTGGTAGCACTAGAAATTGACCCGAGATCTTCTCAGACCCAGTCAAATGCCTTAACCCCAAGACCAACCTTCCTCTCTGTCTTTGCAAGAGTTTCTTCTCTTCAGACCAGGCAGGAAATCTACCCTCTCTGTCTAATTCTCCTATGAAATGCTCACTTGAGCTGTGCACACTGGGGATTGGGCTGTTCTTTAGCGTGGCCATGCTCTTGGTCTGGATGCTCAGATGTTAAGGAGACAGCTGAACAGAATGATTATAAAAGCTCTCTGCATGGTGTAAACCCCAGAGTTTGGAAGTCACTCTCTGACAATCAGCTCCCTCTGCTTTTAGAGAATACCTCTCTTTATTTTGATAGAGATAGGGCTGCCTCTCCCAACACAAACCATTTTTGTGTATCCTCTTTGTGCGATACCTTTCAGCATTGCTCTTTTCTATTTCTGTAATCACTGTCATATGCATTTTCGATGTCCTTTTCCATGATTAGTTGCAAATCACTGAAATATTCAAATGGGAATTTGCCCCAAGCTGCCAGAACAGTAAAGTTTTGCTCAAATTAAGCAAGTTCTAGGTGCATCATGCCAGCTGGAGAGAGTATTGCGCCCAAAATTAGAGGGCCTGGTACAAGAGGAGGCTTTAATCAAAAGAGTTTGTTTTTTAAATCCTCTACTCTGCTCTGCCTCCCTAATCCTTTTGCGGCATCCATAAAGCATGTGGAGTCTGAATGCTGTCCGGTAAGGCTGTGCAGAGGTGCTGCTAGCTTTGCATGGATGGATTGCTGAAACTGAACAGTGTTATTAAAAAGACAGACAAAAATAGCAAGCATATAAACAAAGAGTTCCTTCTCCTCAGACACTGCTAACCCCAACCAAAGCTAGACTGAGGTCCAGTCCCAGGAATACAGTGAGCCCATGGCAATCCCCCAAGCATGAGCATAGGATGGGGGAAGAACTCAGCTGTACAGAGCAGCTTTCCCAGGTGTTGTCCTACCACATGGAATGAAAGCTACTCTCTGCTCTGTTCTGAGATGCGCTGAGGACGACTCATCGTAAAACTGAACAGGAAAGGTCTCTCGAGCATTCACAGGGAGCAACAGCCATAGCATGGCCCCATACCTCCAAGGTAATGGACTAGGGACACACAGGTTATCACAGCATTCGAGCAAGTTCATGGCAGCGTGGGAAATGCATGTGTCTTCGACAGTTTTGCTGCAAGCAAACGGATGCAATGTAGGAACACACAAACCGCCAGTCTGGATCAGACCAGCAGGCCAGCTAGTCCAGTCTCCTGCCTCCAACGGGGAAGCAATTGGTGCTAGCTAGAGGCAATCGTGAACAGCCCTCTAACCAGCAGGGCCAATACACTGGGGAAGTTCCAGCCCAACCTCCAGGCGGTTTGGCATTGGCTTTGGGAAACGCTGAACAAGCCACCCTGCAAACTGAACAGGGGAACAGTGTGCTTAGTGGGAGGCTAGCAGAGAGTGTGCAGACACCAGCGACCACACCAAGTTCCCCAACAGAGCTAACAGGGTCAGCAGCCTTTGGCAGGCAGCCAGCTCAGCTATGACACAACGGGCTTTCTAGGGTCTGGATGTGGTCAATGGTGCCATGCCAACTGATCACTGGCCCCACAGCTCAGGCTGCCCTACCTGTTCAGATGAAAAACTCAAACATAAAGGGTGTTTTTAAAACAAGAGCCCTAAGAACATGGAAATCACGTCATCCAACTGCAGTGCGGACAAGCCTGTCACAACTATCCCCTGGAAGTGCTTTTTCTAGGTCTTGCTAATGGAAACTTATCCATGCTTTATAGATGCTTTACTTTTGTTGAAATCAAAGGCTTCGGCTTTGGACCACACCCCCCGCCCTCCCCCAAGAGTTCATACAAAATGCGGCACCTCCCAGCCCCTGGCTGCAGAATGCAGCACCCTCCCGGCCACAGAATGCGTCACCCCCCCCCCCCCACACCCCCAGCTGCAGAACACGGGACCCACGTGGCACTACCCCCCACCCGCCCCCAGCCCCTGGCTGCAGAATGCACACTCCACTCTCTGCAGTGGGATGAAATAGGGAGGCAATTGCTGAAATTCAGAAACAAAAGCAAAGGAGGGGAGGCATTGCTTACTTCATCTGCTTCACAATTGTGCTCTTCCCAGACTCTCCTGCACCTGTAGAGAAAGGAGAGAGAGACAAAAGCCATGAGCTGCAGTAGTTGATTGTATATTGCTGCGCAGCAGTGGGATGCTGTGGTGTGATTGGGGTTACCGACAACGGAGGGTGTAATCCACCTGCTGCCGCATTAGCATCCAGACAGGCCTCCCAGCAGCAGAGCCTGAGAGAGAGTCTGGACTTCTGGGCTTACGAACACTTTAGCTCAGAGCAGCCCAGAGACAGACTCAGCTTGCTAAGGGATGTACTATAGTAGACCCTGTTCTGCAGGGAGCCCTGGGATAAAGGGAAGGTGCCTTTTGGCACTACAGACTTTAGTGGGCTCAATCTCACTGTGCAGCATGCCCTAGCCCTTCACACGCCCTGGTGATCCCACCCAGGTGGCTTTGGAAGCCTTGCACACTTGTAGAACCTGCTGGCTGGGCTGCACCAGCACACATATGGACATGAATAGGGGATATGAATACTGAGCAGTACGAGGCCTCTGGGCCAGTCTGATGGGGGAGCTGGGAACACGGGGCTCTCATCCCCACCCTGGAGCAATGTAAACTCAAAGCAATGAGCACCTAGGCCCTGCACTGTCAAATGATGGGTGACACTGGCTGTCCAGCTGGAGACACCTTAGCAGGGCCTGATTCGCAGAGGTCACAGTGTGTCCAACGGCAGAGAAATAGCCACAGTACACCCAGCTCTCTCATGCACTACTGGCTGACGTATGCTGACCCTCCCAAGGACTAAGTTACAAGGGGTGGGAGGATCCTTCCACCTTGTGAGAGGAGAGAGCACTCTTTCAGGAGGCTGAGCTCCTAGAAAAGCTGTATGCCCTTGGAAAACAGCCCCCTTCCGCCGCTTGAAAGGCCCCTGCACCTCATAGGAACATCCAAGAAGTCTTTCCCAGGCAGGCTGCAAGAACTGGTGTCCTGCCTGACACTTAACGAAGGCCAGGATGGTGATAAACAGCGAGACTAAGTGGAGCATCCCTGGCATGGTGCAAACTCTGAACCATGGGGGGCAGGGGCATTCCAGGAAGCCGATCATGTCGCTCCCCTTCCCACACGTGTGGCTCCAGACATCATCAACCCTTGGACAGCAGAAGCCAGCTGGAAGCAGTTACTCTTTCAGGGACTACCATGATCACGGGGGAGGTAGAGTCGGGTGAGTGGGCTGTCTCCTCCCCTAGCCACAGGAAACCTCCTCTTCCTCCCGGAAGCTGGCAGGGGAAGCAGGTATCACAGCATACTATCCTAGCCAGACAGTATACATACTCATTGCACGCCCCACTCTTTAAGCACAGCTATTGCTAGCCAGGTGGGTCCAATTCCCTGCTCTGCCAAAGGCTTCCAGTGACCATAGGCAAGTCACACTCTGAGCCTCAATTTCCCATCTGTCAAATGGTGATCCTGCTGCCCTATCTCATGGAGAGAAGGAGGGGGCTATGAGATGGAACTCACTAACATTTCTGAAGTGCTCAGATACTGTAGCATGATGAGGGCCTGCAAGTACAAGAATAGACCTGATCAATGCAGATAGGGACATTCTCCCTCACAACCATGTTCTAACCAGCATGACAAGAACTGGCCAGAGAAGCCATGCTAGGATGATGCAGGCCCCCTGCTACATCTCAGAACACAGGGCAGTGCCTGGATCTAGCCCCTAGGACACGGCTAGATCTGAGGAGTGTCACAGTGCTCAGTTTCCTTACTCATTGCTCTCAGATTTGTTCCTATAGCTGGCTCTCCTCCTGCCTGCAAACACTAGTACTGCATTGTCTAGCACCTGTTCGCCCGAGAGGAAAGCCGCACAGATTCCCTTTTCTCTCTCTGGAGGGGAAGACTAGGCTGCATGGCTTTCAGCAGCCTGGGGAGATCTGGTGCCAGCTTGGCCTAGAGCCATGCTGCCTGGGAGCCAGCCAACTGAGAAAAGGAAGCAGAGCTGCAGTGGCAGGCGTGAGCTGCAGCACTATATAACAGGGATAGGAAATGAAACATACAAAACTTTTAGGACATAAGTGCCCCATAATGAATTCAGAGTCATTCTCGCCTATGATTTAAGGCCTCCTGCTGGCCAGGGTGCCAGCGCCATGCCAGCATCCCCACTCTCCTTTCCATTTGCTGCCACCTCAGATCCTGTCATCTCCAGGCTCTTGGGGCTGAGGTGGAGCATGCTGCTTTTGCTCAGAGCGGAGCAGTCATCACTCCCAGCAGGGACTCACGTTCCCTGTCACCCCACGGAGCTTTCTACACACTGCCCTCCAGCATCCGCAAGATATTGGTTCAACACCAGTATCCCCCGATGGCGAGCACCCCATCCTGCACCCAGACTGTGACTGTGCTGGCCGAGACGGGGCCTGAGCTGCAGCCATGGCACAGTGAATGTGACAAACCCACCTGCTGTCTGTCACAGATTGGGAAGCGATTGCTCACCTCGCCCTGCCCTCCAGTGGGCCCACTAGCCCAGGATTTCAAAGCCAGGGCTCCAAGGCCTCGGCTCCTTTGTCCACCCAGCCATGGCCACCCCAGCTCTCAACAGTGAAAACCCTTCCTGGATTGGAGGGAGGAAGGGAGACCACTACCCACCAGGCTGGGGGTGAGGAAGCGCTGCTGCTTCTGTGGGTCCCCCTCCCCGTTCCAGCAGGGCGTGGCTGACCAACGGCAGATCAGCACCTCCTGGCGCAGAGGAGGGGGCATTATAAACAGCAGCTGCTTTTCACCCCATGGGGAAAGCCAGAAAGTCGTGACTGCTGATGCTCTCCTCCCACCTGCTGGGAGTCACTGACAGCAGCAGTTGGGATGGAGGGTATGGAAAGGTCAGTCCAGCAGACAGGTCTGCTGCACGGCCCCTGACCTTAGCTGCTCCCTTGCAGCATGGTCCAGCCCAAGGCCCAGATGGGAACCACTCAAGGCTCCTCAGGGAGGAGCAGCAGGGTGTGCACGCGTGTCACACAGACAATTATCTGAGGGCACTTCTCTGGCCTGTTACACAGCAGGTTGGACGAGGTGATTGCAGTGGTTCCTTGGAATCTAGGAATTCCCCCTCACCAACAACAGGCAGAGTGCACTCAGATTGCTGCCTCCAGATCCCGCCTAGCTGAGGGAGGCAGAGCTCCTGCCTAAGATAGAGAAGCTAATCAGGCAGAATTCGTAACAAGGAGATGCACTTTAGAGGGTTACATGCAGTCAAGGCACCTATCAGCAGATGAAACATCTGCTGCCATATACAGCGCAAGCCATTGGCCCTTCAGCTAATGAGGTCTGCCCCCAGGAGCTAGGGTCTCCAAATGGTACAGCTGCTCCGAAGCCTCTCTAGGTCCCTCCAGTCTCCTGCTTCACACCTGGAAACCATTCAGCTGGCCTCGGCAGGACTGACTGGTTCAAAATGAGACTGTGGCATCTGCCAGGCTGTTGGCTAAAGGAGCTCTCAGATCAGCACGGGTCTAGCTTGTCTCTGGCTTTAGGATATCGCCCTGGAGATCTGGAAATGGGATCTGAGCGTGAAGCAAGCTTTCCAGTCAGTGATGCTGAGAGATACCCAAGTCCCAGCAGCCCAGCTCAGCTTTGGTCTGAAGGAGAGAGTCACAGGGCTTGCTCAGCGATTTACAAGCAGCAACAAACCCTGTCACCCCAGGGCCGAATGGATCACAACTGGGTTGTGCAGAGATAGCTCACTGTAAGCAGCACCTGCCCGGCTCAGGGCACAGCTCAGCTATGCTGTCAACAGCGTCTGCGGGGAACTGTGTGTGTGGGGGGGGGGGGGGGGACACTAACGCTCAGCTGTGAAAATGTGCCTAGGGCTGAAACTTGGCATATGAGGTCTCAACTCAAGCACAGCCTTCTGGGGAGCACCAAAAACTCATCCGCTCAGCCATTTTAAAGGTCACGAAAATACAGAAGAAACGGAGCACTCAGAGCTTGTATGCCCCAGGGTGTCCTGGAATGCAGGGAACCCCCTGGGACTGCACTGATTTGGGGTGGCTTGGTTACAGTCGGAGAGAGTTAGTGCTCCCACCAGCAGGGACAACACTGCAGCCAGGTACACAAACACAAATGCAATCAGAGGCTTCTGTTTGAAAGAGGAAGTTTGGCAGGCCTAGAAAACGGACCCATCCAGGTGGTAAGAGACAAGGAAGCTTGTTCACACATGCAGTAAACATTCTCCAAAAGGATGAGCTCAGGCCCCAATCCTGCAGTGAGCTGAACATGCAGACTCCCACTGATCAGCCGTCTAACTGCAGAGATCAGGTTCAGGGCTTTGATCTGTGACACTGGAGATTAAAGTACTTTGGTTCTTATGTGGCATAACTAACTGGCTCAGATCATATTACCCCAACCACCAGGATCTCTCTCCCTTTACAGCAACAACCCACTGCCACATACTGTTTTATCAACCTATTTCCATTTGAAACTGTCCTCAATTTAACATCCCACCTGGCTGATTTGTTTGGATTTTATACTCAAACTCTGAAGTTGTCTCTGATTACTGTTATGTCTCACCGACCCCTTGCGAGTGGTTGTGTATATGAATGAAAAAAGGATGCATCACAAAAAGGACTCGGCTCCTTCATTTGATCAAAAGGAGCAGAGTTTTATTTAGGGGCTTTGTTTTCAAAAGCATCCTGGAGCACACTTCACAACCGTAGCAAAGGCTTAGCAGTCCCGTCACTCGAGTAGCGTCTCAGAGGATAAGCATCTCCGAGATGGCCATCTGGGGCTGGGAGGCAGATTTCAAGGTGGTAGCAAGTTGCTACTGTATATGGATTAGGGAGAGTTTATTCAAACCCATCTTAAACTCACTATTTCCCAGATGTTCATCACAAGGGAATTTATCAAGTCTTCCCCACCCCCCAGATTCTTTGGAGGCAGTGACTGTTTACTGTACGTGCACTGTAGAGTGCAAGGACAACATCAGTACTGAGCTGCGCCCCCTCCAACAACACTGCCATTGTAGTTCCCCCTCCCCAGCCTCTAAGGGGAGAAGAGAAACACCCAGAGCCATGGCTGTGTGCAGAGCGTTGAATCAGACTAACACACTACATGCATGGAGATGGTCACCACCCCATTCTAATCCATAACTAAGGATGGTAATTAGCAAGCAGCCATTGGCTCTTCATGCTCCCTTGGGGAAGCAGGGGCAGGTTTGCTATACAGTGCAGAAGAGGTATGGAATTTGTGCCTATTTAAAATTTCCGAAGCCCCAGGCAGCTCTCACCACACACAATTGCAGTCTGCTGCATCCTAATGGGACATGAATTGCCCAGAGGGCAAACTCTTTATCTTTGGATGCCCAACGTTCTCTTTTAAAGACTGGCACAAGCCCCTCCTGCCAACATGTGCCCAGCACCAATACAGGTGTTCGTACAGAGGATCCCTCTCCCCCTCAGAGACCTCTGGTAACCCCAACAGCCAGATGGCTATGGGGACGTGAGCTTGGGAGCAATAGCTGGTCAGCACCAAGATGGACTCTGGAAGGTCCCTAATATGTCTAGCCACCAACCTGACAAAGCAGCAAAGAGTCCTGTGGCACCTTATAGACTAACAGACGTATTGGAGCTTGAGCTTTCGTGGGTGAATACCCACTTCGTCGGATGCACGTAGTGGAAATTTCCAGGGGCAGGAATATATATGCAAGCAAGAAGGAGGCTAGAGATAACGAGGTTAGTTCAATCAGGGAGGATGAGGCCCTCTTCTAGCAGCTGAGGTGTGAAAATCAAGGGAGGAGAAACTGCTTTTGTAGTTGGCAAGCCATTCACAGTCTTTGTTTAATCCTGAGCCGATGGTCTCAAATTTGCAGATGAACTGGAGCTCAGCAGTTTCTCTGATTGAACTAACCTAGTTATCTCTAGCCTGCTTCTTGCTTGCATATATATACTTGCCCCTGGAAATTTCCACTACATGCATCCGATGAAGTGAGTATTCACCCACGAAAGCTCATGCTCCACTACGTCTGTTAGTCTATAAGGTGCCACAGGACTCTTTGCTGCTTTTACACATACTGTACCAGCTACCTAAGTACAGAAAATAACACTTCTGTTTTGCCATCAGCGTAGGCAGGTAGATTATGCCTAGGCTGGTAAATTTTCACAATGATTTACCAAAGCTAGCTGCGTGGACACGTTGTATGCTGGTTTTAGAGCAGACACCACTAACAAGGTGAGGACTACTGGGGACAGAGCTCAGTATGCATTTTGCTATGAAAAGCGGCCTGCAAGGACAGAAATAATAAAAGCAAGTCTCAAAGTATCCAACCGTACATCAGAATGGAGCATCTGCACTAGGAGTCTCTTGGTGTTTTATCCTAAGGATCACTCCCTGAACAGCCTGAAATTCAATCGGGTCCTAACGGGGGAAGACGCTAGCTCTAGGTTTTGGAACCTCTAACCTTTGGCTTCCACGTGTAGAGTCTAGCAATGGTATCACTGTATGCAAAGTGAGGTAGAGCACAGCTTTATAACCACCACCGGGTGACATCCTAGCTGCTACTCCTCAAGAACATTCCAGTTCTGCCCTACGTTTAACCTGGAGACTTGAACACAAGCCCCAGCTCTGTGGAGGCACTCCCCTAGACAACCCTGGAGAAGGAAGAACGGACATGGCGGAGGATAAATAAGCCAGGGGAGTTTTCAAGTGACAACATTCCTGAAATGGCAATTTGACTTTGGCTGACTACAGGCGGCAGGACTCCATGCAGGTGGCAGGATCAGAGCCCATCTAGCCAGGGCTAGCTGACATAGCCACACCGAGATGCTAGGAGATGCTCGCTCATTCAGGGGGGCTAAGCAGGAAAAGATCAGAAGAAAAGAACATGAAGGCCCAGTTGTTAATACAACCAAACAGTAAACCTGCCATCTGTTTCCCCAGTAGGCATGGAACCACGAGACACCTGCTCTGCTGGAGGAGGTTTCCATCCAGAAAGTTTCTTATGAGAAAGCAGAGCAGCCTTTTAATGCAAGCCAGACAAGCCCAGAGTCAAAGTGACCCAAGAACATGCACCCCCAAGGCTCGAAGGAAACAGATTCCACATCTACAGACGTATTGGTTTCAAGGTGGAGGGAGCTCACTGCTTCCCTGGGCTGCATTTTTTCCCCGTCTCTTTTGGCTAGATCCTTGGAAATTTTATTAACTGTTTTAAGGTACCAAAGAGCTGGGCAAAGTGATGGAAAAGCTTGCCTTAAATATTACCCATCAGGCTGAACTGAACTGTTCTCTAGTGCTGCAGCATGTTGAAGGCCAGCTGCACTCTGCCCTAGACGCAAGTGCATTTTCAGTTGTCCATTATTTTGAAGGATACTGTAAATGTTTTTCAGACTACCACAGCTGCTCTAAATACACACACCCCAAGGTCCAAGAAGAAGCAGGGATTTCAAGAGAACCCACATTATTTCCTGCACAGGCAGGCAACCCCACCTCATTCCACCCCCAAATCTGTGTGTATGTCTTTCTCTTTCTCCAGTTTTCCTACAGAAAACTAGAACAATCCTCAAACTCAGCAAGCACATAATTTTAGTCCCTGGAGAAAGCAGCAACTGAAGAAGCCAAAATCAAAACCGAATTCTGATCTTTGTCAAAAACAGCAGCCTTGCCTCTAGCACATGGGTAGGCCACGTATGGCATGGGTGCCAAAGGCGGCACATGAGCTGATTTTCAGTGGCACTCACACTGCCTGGGTCCTGGCCACCGATCCAGGGGGCTCTGCATTTTAATTTAATTTTAAATGAAGCTTCTTAAACATTTTAAAAACCTAATTTACTTTACATATAACAATAGTTTAGTTATATATTATAGACTTACAGAAAGAGACCTTCAAAAAAATGTTAAAATGTATTACTGGCACGTGAAACCTTAAATAAGAGTGAATAAATGAAGACTCAGCACAGCACTTCTGAAAGGTTGCCGAACCCTGCTCTAGCACCTACGGGGCCCAGACAACGAGCACAACTATCAAGCTATTTTAAAAGCCCATTTTTAGCAGTCGAATGAGAGTCAGGGAAAAACAAATCTGGTTTTCCAGCAGCCTGTGACAACTGAAAGCCAGTCTGGGCAAAGGAAATTTATCCCACTGATTTAACCAAGATTTCCAAGAGAAGGCATATCAGCTCAGTTACACGGGTGTATGTCCAGAGTAATTTCATTGGCTTCAAAGGGGTTACTCCCAGTTCACACTGTTGTGACT
Organism: Chelonoidis abingdonii; assembly: GCF_003597395.2. NCBI lineage: Eukaryota > Metazoa > Chordata > Testudines > Testudinidae > Chelonoidis > Chelonoidis abingdonii. The sequence goes on from NC_133784.1 coordinate 19,800,012, forward strand.
GAGATGAGACTGGCATTGGTTACCCGAGACAAACTGGCCTCTCTTTTCAAAATCCTAATAAATTTAAGAGCCGGATACTTCAAGAGGGGAGAAACAGTCCCTACGCACAAACAGGCCCCAAGGACTAGTGAGCAAAACAAACGAGTTGTTTGTGGGCGAGTTACCAGAAAAAAGTAGTTTCCAAAACAGACAAATCCATCAGGCTCTAAAATGACTTGTCCAGTTAAAAATAAATAAATAAATCCCCTTGCTGGCCAGGATAAGGCAGGAGAAGTGCTAGACAAAAAGGGCCTTTTCCAGACAGAGTTTGGAGTATTTATCACGTAAATGGTGCCACTGCTTAGCAGTCTGTAGTCCACAGTTGAGAGAAGTGACTAATGCACTCTGAAATCCATGTGAATAACAGATGCTAGGTAGAGTCCTGCCCACAAACTCTAGTGTAAGACTCCCCTGCCTGCTCTATAGCCTTTAACTGTGATGCTCCATCTGGTGAGACGCCCAGTCACCTTAGCCAGGTATAAGGAACCCAATTTGGTGAGCGTTCACATCATAGCCACCACAGCTGGCTTTGTGCATCTGAACTGCATTCCAGGAAAATCCAGGCAGCAATCACTTGGTGCCTTGGACCCCAGCAGAACATGGCAAAATGAATTCTGAGATGTCCTACCACCCAGACAGCTGGGAAAGAGGAGGACTGCCCTAACTCGCTACACAGAGCCCAGGAGGAAATCGCATCCAAACTGCAAATAAACCCAGTGTGCTAATCCAGTTCCATGATTCATGTGCCGAGCTAGGCCTCTGGCAGGGACCATACACTTTGCTGCTACAGCTTCATTTTAGCCCATGATGCGCAGACACAAATCATGTTTACAGCCGACCGGGCTATAACGGGTTACAAACCAGAATGGACAAGGCCGAAAGCTAAAGAACCATTGGCATAAAATGCTGCGGGCATGGGAAAGAGGTGCCTAGCCAGCCACCTCAGACTGCAGGAGGAAAGGACCAAAGACAGTTGGAATGCAAGAGGAGGAAAGGCCTGTTCCAAGGAACAGCAGCTATAAATAAAAGCCTACTGTGTCTGCAGTGCCTTCACTGGGAGATCAATGAAATAAAAGGATCTGACTTCATAAAACTAAGATGTAACTAACTGTTACATCTCACACATGGCTGCTGCTGCTTGGCCTCACACATGGAAATATGCCCAGGTCTGGGGTCATCCAAACCTGACTGACGGAACTGCAATCTGGTCTCTGCACAGAGGCTGCGCTGGCAGGCAGGGGAATTGAGATGTAGAGAGCTGTCCTCATAGCCTGGGCTCACGGAAAGGAAAGTCATGGGGTGTGGGAATTCAACTCAGATCTAAGCCCTCCCCTTCTTAGAAATGCCTGGGTTCAGTGGGAGTCACCAGAGTGCATCATGGAAAACAGATGGAAGGTCAAACTCCAGTGCAGGAACCTCTTTGACATTAAGGTGTGAGGACTCTCTCTGCCTGCTTATTTCAAAATACCAGGAAGAACTGGATTTCAACCCCCCTGCACAGGATCGTAGGTACCGCCTCTGGTGAAGACAAGAAAGCTTATCAGTCAATGCCAGTGGACTACCCAGCCATGCCAGGACTCTAGCCAGGCCTTTGAAACACTGGGCTTTCTGCATTTAATTTATTGAAGGTTTCTACAAGGCCAACGGTTCATCTTGGCTGTTGTCATCTAGTTAACGACAATGCCCTGTTTTCAAGCCAAGAGCCTCTGCCTTTTAACTTAGCTACCTGGGACACCACAATGAATCCAGTAGCAAGGGAGAAATACTTACAGTGCCAATAAATTAGTGCAGAAAGGGCTGAAGCCTCTCAATAGATGGGCTGTGCTTACACGGATGTTTGTTACCAAATGGCAGATCTTGTACTGGGGGTGACTCAATTACCAGGCTGCTCTCGCCCATGCAGTGCTGTATTTGTTATGTATAAAAAAGGATGTATAATTATGTCAGTATGTAATTAGCAAATCAATAGCAGAGCTGGATCCTAAACAATGCATGGATTAAACTTTGCCTCCCTGACACACAAACATCTGCCGAGGTGATGGCAGACAAACTTCTAGCAACTATCCTGCTGCGGCCGCACACAGCATGGATTACCCGTGTCCTCAATGGGGACTGGTGTACCACAGCGAAGAGATGCAGAGTTTAAGGTCAAACCATCTAGTCTGACCTCCTGCACTTCACAGGTCACTATCCCCACCCAGATACCCCTGTATTTAGTCCAATCTAGATCACTGGGCTCAAGCATTACAGCCATCAGGAGACAACTACTGGGCACTACAGGCAGAGAACCAAAGTGAACCCATGGCTGAGGTCTCTGCAGTGGCAGGGAATTGCAGTAGGATGCTCAGACATATGGCAGTATGGGAGTAAGGATCCCACATATGGAGCAGAAATCCCTGCTCCTTCTTGCACCTCGGAGGGTATGTATGGGCTTAAGGCGCTTCCTTAGACCCCATGCCTCTGCAGAAGCTCTGGAGTTGAGGAGCAGCTGTCCCCTCCACAGCCTGTGATCTCAGACTGAGCTTGGTCAGGCCTGGCCATTAGATTGGTGGGGGGCCCTGCAGGAAGCAGTGATTCCAAAGACAAAAGTGCCACCTCTCTTAGTCTGTACTCCACCTGTGGCCCAGTGCAAATCGAGGGAGTGTTGGGCTGCTGGAGGCATCTCTTCTGAGACTCCAGAGCTCTTCAACGCTTGTAGCTACCAATGGTCTACTTTCCCCATGACTCTGGGGTACACACTCAACACATCTAAAGAGACTCACAGCACTCTGACCTGACAGCAATATAGAATGGCTAGCCTGGGGGCCTGGGAGGAGACTGGCTTGGAACCCAGAAAAAAGGGTTTCTACTTCTCTGACCAGACCACACACCTTCACCAGGGATACAGTCACCCAACCACTTCCCTGGTCTAGCCTTTATTTATTTTTAACCTCGATACAGAAAAACTATAACTCAGCAGTGTCCAGAATCACCCACGTCATCCCCTTCTCCCCACCCGCGTACACAGTCACACTCATCTAGTGCCCTCCCACCCCCATTTCTGCATATTTCCCACGACTGTGATTGATTAGATAAATAGAGCCCTGGGCTTGGTAGCAGGGCAACAGACCTGGCCTAATGGACAATACAAGATTTATTAGCACTCAACAAAGGGGGCTCCTTTCTGCCCTTTCCCACTAGACTTCAGGTGTCAGGAAGACTGAGCAGATGACAAACCAAGTGTAGTACAGCCCTGTCCCCCTCACAGCTGGCTTTAATTGAGGTGTGGACATTCGGGCTGGTGCTTGAGCCTGGGCTCTAGGACCCTGCAAGCCCGAATATCCACACACCACAATTAAACAGCCCGTTAGCCCAAGCCCACTAGCCCCAGTCAGCTTGCCTGGGCCAACCACAGTTATCCAATTGCAGGCAAGAAGGAAAACCTTCAAATACTAGTTACATTCTCTGCAGCTCCATCCATTCCAGTGAAGTCAGGTGCGGCCAAGAGAGCACAGAGAGAACAGATTCTCACATGGTATTGAGACACAGATGGCCAAGTGAGACCATTTCAAAAGCAATCTAAAAAGAGGCAGGGCTGCAAACCTTATGGATGCCCTTCAGCAGGCTATGCAGCACCTCAGACCAGATTCCCATTTGCCAGGAGCTGTGAACAGATCAGAGCAATCACACTCCATAGAGGGATGGCACTTTGCTATATTCTATGGAATAAGAACTGAAACCCCACTGTGTCTGTGCACATGCTCTAAGTAGGTACCTGGGTAGCTGGTACCATGTTCTGGGATGCTGGTAACAGATAGTACCAACAGCACAGAACGCTCAGGTTGCCCAGCAAGGCACAACTCAGCCAGCCCAGTCACACATGGGCTTTTAACTGATCCCTTTGAGATGAGGCACCACTGGTTTTCTGCTAAACAGAATGTACTAAAACGCCTCTTAATTAGGCATGGAACTCAACAGAGCATAAGACATTTTACTGGAGTATTTAACACTGCTGTAGCTGCTCCTCTACAGACACAATCCTTTAAAAAGTACAGTGTGAGGATCATAAGGTTTTAACATTTCCCTACCAGAGAGGAGCCAACATTTTCACATCCTCTGCAAAGCAAACAGCTACTCCAAGCAAGCTCAAAGACATTGTTCCAGCCCAACCAGCAGGCAGAATGGGCTTGTATGCTAGTTTGCTTGTTCCTGGGAATTTGGAATCAGAGTCCAGGGAACGCAAAATTTTGTCAAACGGCCACATTAGCAACACGAGATCGAGCACTTGGAGACTAGTGGTCCCAGCATGCAACTGCTAAAATGGATATTGCATTACATGCTGGGATTGCATGTAATGCATTACATGCTGGGATATTGCATTACATGCTGTAGGCTCCCTAGGCCATGCTTTGGCCTTAGAGACAAGAGCTGTCTTCTAGACCTTGAGACACAGTTAGGGTACCCCTTCCTCTCAGACCCTTAGCCTGGAGCCTCCAATCCTACCTGTAAACAACGCTTTCTGATCTTCTGAAAGTGCTACTGGTGGTGACCTGAGCTCTGTCGTTTCCCCACACACACGTGTACTATCAGCCTTTCCCCAGTTAATGAGGGATTGTGCTTTCACTCCCTCCTTTTGTATATTAAATCCCCTAAACTCACCTATAGGACAAATCCTTCATTCAGGTCAAACAAGTGCACTCGCTGCTAAACAGAGTGTGAGTATTTTACAGCCGTGCCTCAGACACCTGAGAAGGAGAGATGTCAACGCAAATCAGCATCTCCTGGGTCCAGCCCCAGCAAGAGCCGCCTGACTTTTCTGCTTTGCTTGTGCCTGTATAACTCCATTGCAAGATGGCTGGCTGGTTCACCCTCCCTGGAAATGGTTAGTGCTACAGAGCCAGCTGCGGTTAAGGTTGCCCTGACAATCCAACATTGACTGTTCCTACAGCATGCAGCAGACTTTGCACCAGTTATCCTTCATGGGTCAATGGGTGTTCATTAGCACTTGGGTTGTCAATTTCCCCTCTTCCAGCAGCAATGCTCTTAGACCAATACATTCACACCAATCCTGGGAACAGGAAAAATCATTAACAATTGCCTTACAATCCTAGATTCAAGGCCACTGTACAATCTGTTATTGACTTCTGTTGAGGTGAAGTCAAATTTAATAACCCAAAGGGAAAATGTTAGCCAAGGCTAAGCTTGGGTCAATAGTAATGTCAAGGGACAACAAATCTTGATGTTCACTGAACTATACAGTCCAAACATGTATTGTGTCATATGTTCTCAATGTATAAATCTACTTTTACATCCCCTCCCATTCACAAATTCAGGCCGTAAATTCAAAGGTTTCTAACCATCAGAGAAGTGAGTAGCACTTCCCAGAGCAGTCTCCCAACAGGGGAAAATATCTTAGTTAGCATTGAGAGAGAGCAGGATAAACTTCTGAGTGAGACTGTGTGACGGGGATTTCTTAGGAGGGTGGAGGGAGGGTCTGCAGCCCTGTGGGGGTCTCTTCTGGTTTATGTCTTATGTTCCTAAAATTCCATGTGTAAGGGCTCTGATGGCTTGCCCTGTCACCTGCAAGGGTCAGGAAGAGATTCCTCCCTCCCCAGTGTATTCCATCTGCTTGGGCTTTTTGACTCCTTCCTCTGAAGCATCAGAGTTGCCAACGGCTGGGGATGGGGGCAGTGTACCAGACAGCCAGTGCTCTGAGGTGGCACTGAACATTCTCTTTCTCAGGTGCTTGGCTGGTGGGTTCTTGTCCACATGCTCAGAGTCTAACTGATTGCCATGTGTGGGGTCAGAAAGTAATTTTCCCCAATGTCAGACAGACAGCGACTGAGGGTGGGGGAATTCATCTTCCTCTGCTGCTTGTGGGTTCAGGTCACTTGATGGGATCATCTGGGTATCTCTGACAATCAATTCTCTGTTGTTGTAGGGGCCTCAGGCACTGGTGCACCTCAATCCCTCCTATTCTCTGCCTATGGCATAGAACAATCTCATCTCCTGTTGGCTGTAATACATGAGTCTAATTTTGGTGGTTGAATTTAGTGTGTGGAAGCTGGGTGGTGCTGGTTGCCTGTGATAGACAGGAGGTCTGACTAGATCATCTGGTGGGTCCTTCTGGCCATAAACTCTAGGACTACAAAACTCACAGCCCACAGGGCAGAGGACTCAGAGAGTGTAACCTGCTCACAGAGAGTAGCATGCTGCAGGATGGAGGAGCCAGTATCCATGAAGAATGAGCAGAGGAGTCAGACAGGGGACACCATGGAGCATTCAAGTGGCACCAAGATGCAGATGAAGCACAAAAGACCCCACTGGAGATGCAGAACAAACAAAGTCCAGGAAGCTCCCTGGCATTGATACTCTGGGTTCTGGTGAGGTCAGAAAGTTCTGAAGGTTGATTGCATCACCTCAATGCCTCCAATGGAATGAGTCCCTCATGAACAGTCACCGGTCTATGCCATGTCCTGCCTTTACGACTTTTCAGCTGAAATACTCACTAAGGACAGGGAAAGCTGGAGAATCAAATTTCCAGGACTACCTGCAGTCTAAGGACTATGTTTTGGAGAGTGCTCACTTTGTTTTAACCCTATCCTCCATAGCACACTAGCACCAGTATTTTCAAAAAGGACTTAAGTAGGCCAGTATATGCTGCAAAAAGTATGCACCTTGGAAAGGTCTCTCTTCCAGGGCTTGCCATGCTGAATAATCCTGGCTTGAAAGCCCAACATGAAAAGTTGCTGTCACAGCCCAGCAAATCACATTTGCCAACACTGACACATCCTAACACCTAAAGGCCTAGGATATTTGTTCAAACCTCTAGTACATTTGCTCAATACCGTTTGCTTGCTTGCTTGGATAGCAGTTGAAAGATTAATCTCAAGACTGCTTCAACCTCAGGCAATCCTTGGAGCCCCCCTGAAAACAGGTGATGATCCTTTACGGTAGGTGGATCAGGCAGCCAGCCAAACACAATCTGGATGAACTACAAAGATTCTCAGGGTGAAGAGAAGCATAGGGACACATGAAACCCAGCACAGGAACAAGACTTTAAAAGCACAGAGGCCAAACAAAAACAGCAACAAGTTTAATTCAAACAACTGACTGGCTTGTGTGACAACGTTCCTCCTCTACCTTGGTGGGTCCTGTGCTTATTTGGCAGATTGGCTCACCTCAGTGATCTTCCCCACAGTCTGGGTCAATTTCTCCTGTGCCTGATCAGGAGTTGGGAGGTTTGGGGGGAACCCGGGCCCACTCTCTACTCCGTGTTCCAGCCCAGGGCCCCGTGGATTGCAGCTGTCTATAGTGCCTCCTGTAACAGCTGCATGACAGCTACAACTCCCTGGGCTACTTCCCTCTGGCCTCCTCCAAACACCTTCTTTATCCTCACCGCAGGACTTTCCTCCTGGTGTCTGATATCGCTTGTGCTCCTTAGTCCTCCAGCAGCACACACTCTCACTCAGCTCCTAGTGCCTCTTGCTCCCAGCTCTTCACACACACTTCACTCCTCTGGCTCCCCCCGCCCCACCTGACTGGAGTGAGCTCCTTTTTAAACCCAGGTGCCCTGATTAGCCTGCCTTGATTGGCTGCAGGTGTTCTAATCAGCCTGTCTGCCTTAATTGGTTCTAGCAGGTTCCTGATTACTCTAGTGCACCCCTGCTCTGGTCACTCAGGGAACAGAAAACACTACTCATCCAGTGACCATTATATTTGCCCTCTACCAGACTCCTGTACCCCACTGGCCTGGGTCTGTCACATATCCCTCTCCCCTGCTCAACACCAGGGGGTTGGGCAGCTTGGGATGCCAAACAGTGCACATGTGACAAGCCATCAGCATCACCATGACGGCTCCCTGCTCTGTGTTGCACACAGAACGGGAAAGGTTGGAGGGATAAGAACTACCTGGTCACCCTTGTGTTTTTCCCCTTGTTCCGCTGCATCCATGGAAGAGGGGCATGGTCGGTCACGAGAACAAATCTGCACCCGAGCAAGTAGTAGCACAATGCTTCCATGGCCCATTTTACGGCGAGGCACTCTCTCTCCACCACTGCATATTTTTGTTCCCTCTGAAGGAGTTTTCTACTGAGGTAGAGAATTGGGTGTGCCTCCTCCCCAACTATCTGTGATAGAACGGCCCCCAATCCTACTTCCAATGAATCTGTCTGCAGGATAAATTCCTTTGTGAAATCAGGGGCTATCAGTACGGGGTTACTGCAGAGGGCAGTCTGTAGATCTGTGAATGCTTCCTCTGCTGCGTCAGGCCATCTCACCAGGTCAGGTCCACGGGCTTTCACTAGGTCTGTCAGGGGGCTTGCCCTTGTGGCAAAGTGGGGGACAAATCGTCGGTAACACCCCACTACACCTACGAATGCCCGGACTTGTTTCTTGCGACGTGGTTGGGGTCAATTTTGGATGACCTCCAACTTGTTCACTTGGGGTTTTACCAGACCTTTTCCCACAATGTAGCCAAGATATCTGGCCTCTGTAAACCCTACAGCGCATTTGGCAGGGTTTGCTGTAAGGCTAGCTCACCTGAAAGTATCAAGGACTGCCTCCATCTTCTCAAGGTGGATTTCCCAGTCTGAGGTATGAATGACCACATCATCCAAATAGGCAGCAGCATAACTTATGCAGGTGTAATAGCTTGTCCATGAGGCACTGGAAAGTAGCTGGGGCCCCATGTAGTCCAAAAGGGAGGACAGTATATTGAAAAAGACCCTCTGGTGTAGAGAACACAGTCTTTTTCTTTGCACCTTCCGCAAGGGGAATCTGCCAGTACCCCTTTGTCAAGTCTAGGGTAGTCAAGTACCAGGCATTACCCAGATGGTCCACTAGCTCATCTATGCGAGGTATGGGGTACGCGTCAAACTGGGATACTTCGTTTAGTCGCCGGAAATCGTTGCAAAACCTTGTGGTGCCATCAGGTTTGGGCACCAGCACGATTGGGCTGGACCACTGACTGTGGGATTCTTCGATGATCCCCAACTCCAGCATTCTTTTTTACTTCTGCTTTTATTTCCTCCCTTTTGGCCGCTGGCACGTGATAGGGCCTCATTGTTATTCTGGCCCCAGGGTTTGTGACGATGTGGCGATATGTCTCGGTTGCTCGACCCAGTTTTGTCAAGAACACATCTTGGTTCCGGAAGATCATCTCAGACACCTCATTCTTCTGGTCTGGTGTTAAATTGGGAGACACTCATCTGTTTGGATGGCTTGTTTTCCTGGGTTAGGTCTTTTTGGACAGTTATGCAAGCCTCTTGTGCATGCCAGGGTTTCAGAAGGTTGATGTGATAAATCTGTTCTTGTTTTCGGGGTCCTGGCTGCCGCACTTTGTAAGTTACTTCCCCATGGGTTCAACCACCTCATAGGGCCCCTTCCATTTGGCCAGAAGCTTGCTTTCTGCCGTGGGTACCAACACTATCACCCAATCCCCTGGTTGGAACTGTCGGACTTTTGCCTGGCAATTGTAATGGGTTCTCTAGGCCTCCTGTGTCTTTTCCAAATGTTCCTATACAATAGGGGTGACCTGGGCTATCCGGTCTCGCATCCGTATCACATGTTCTATTATATTTCTCCCCTCATGGGGTTCCTCTTCCCAAATCTCTTTGGCGATATCTAGTATGCCACGGGGGTGTCGCCCGTATAATAACTCGAAGGGGGAAAACCCAGTCGAGGCCTGAGGTACCTCCCGGATAGCGAACATAAGGTAGGGCAGTAGGGTGTCCCAATCCTTCCCGTCCCAACTTACCACCTTCCTTATCATAGCCTTGAGGGTTCGATTAAACCTTTCTACCAACCCATCAGTCTGAGGATGGTAGACTGAAGTTCTCAAGGTATGTATATGGAGCAGCGTACAGATGTCCTTCATTAGCTTTGACAGGAATGGGGTTCCTCGGTCTGTTAATATCTCCTTTGGTAGCCCCATCATGTATCAGTGAATGACCAGAACCTCTAGTATCTCTTCTGGACTCCGGGATTCCATTCGCAAAGACTTTCATGCAAGATGGATGAGGTCATTCAATTGGGACCGCGGGGTTTTGTTTCCCTGGTATCTCTACTCGTGATACCGCTGGGCCCGCACTGCAGTTTTTACCCCAGATCTGGCCAGGATCTCTGCTTTCATCTGGGGGTAGTCTGCTGCAGCCTCTTCAGGCAGATCATAG